>NW_015402404.1:0-3838 GCF_001527695.2 Protobothrops mucrosquamatus
ACATAGCTAAATGTAGTTTGTGTGTGCTAATAAAAACTGATATATGCATTTTACTCATGAACTTAAACATGTCTTAAGCTAATCAACCCTATTACAACAAACTCCAAGGAATTCCTGTCTAGAAGGAATTACTCTTATGCACTAACTGAGAAGAGATTATACTAGTGGAAGTATATGAAGAAATGAAAATTATCATTTTCGATTTTGTCCTCTTTTACTAAGCCAGAGGCTTTCAAAAGATATCTAATTAAAATATTATATTTTAGATTTTTTTCTAGGAATATTTTATGATCACTGGAACTATAACGTAACACAGAACAACTGAAGTAAAACATTTTTTTCAAGACACCTGCATGTGGGTAATTCTTTTAATTTAATTGTGCCCTATTTATAAAAAGATCTGACACTGGGTTTTAGAAATAGTACTAAAAATATTGCTCATCAATTTGTTCTTTAATATAATTTACTACATTAAGTAGATCAACTACAATTGTTACTACAAGTGAAATTGTTCCAAGGGGTTTACAGAAACCCTTATTCATGAATAATTAAGATGTTCAGCAGCAATCTAGATTCAAAGGGAAAGAGGGGAGAAAGATATCAACAAGTAAGTGCATTAATGCTTCATTCTTGATATCATCTTTTCTTTCTTGATTCTAAACCACTACACTGCCTTATAAAATCTGAACCTACAGTATGTGAGTGTAATATTCTCTATATTAACAAAAATATAGACTACACCAGTCATATTACTATGTTGCTTTGAAATACACTCTTAGATGTTATTCTTTTAAAAATATAGGATAAAGAGGGTTCCGGTTTTGCGCAGTACTGCAGCAGCCGAGGGATCGCGGGGCTCCACACCCTACGGCCGATTTCTGCCTGCTAGCGGACCCTAAATCGTCCTGAAGTCGCCCCGTAGAGACAATAAAGAAGGAGGGAAGTCCTGCTGAGTGCAGAGAGACGGCGGTCGATCTGATCGGTCCGGGAAAAGCCTTCCAGAAACCATCAGAAGAAAGGCTAGCTTAACTTCAGAGTCTAGCCCAAGCTACAAGCAGCCAAAGCCCAAAAGCACTATTTTAAGATGACTGTAAACAATGTGCTTGGAACTGGGTAAGAACAGTGATTTTCTCTCTTCTACTTGATAATTGACTTCCTGGGGCGGGGGAAACAAGAAGCAAAAAGCCTCCAAAAGTGAGAAGGAGGGGGATCTTTGCCCCAATCTCCTACAGATGGAAGCGATGAATGAAACCCTTAAGTGGGGACAGAAGTATACTGAAATGAAATGAATATAAGATCTAAATCTGAATAAGTTTGAAATTGGTGGAATGTGTTAAGATTTCTTTTTTAAATCATGAAAATAGAAGAAAATAATTGTTTACTTTGAAAATTGATAAACAAACTAGTGCTGACATCTAATGGTGGATGAAAATATAGTAGTTGCTTCAATACAGGAACTGGCAAAGCCCAGGAAATGATAATTTGTTTTGGGGTGAACTTCAATGTCTTAATAACAGAGAACAGCTGTGACAAAAAGAAAACATCTTGGGCTACCTAAAAAGAGAGAACTATAAACTTTAGAAAAAAAAATGACCTCTGGATTACAAATACTTATTCAACTGTGACTTTAAAGCTGTCTGCAGAGAAAGGAAAAGCCTGGTTTTTGGCTATCATGGAAAACCAGAGATCTGCAGAAAGAACATACCAAGAAAAAACAAATACTTTCCAGGAGGAGATATATGCTATGTTGCAATTAATTCAAACAACAATGATCTCAAACCACGAGGAAATTAAAAATAACTTTGAAAATATAAATGAATGCATCTCTAATTTAACTTTATAACAAAAAACTCTCAGAAAATAAAAATAGAGAGTGAGCAGATAAAACAGACAACTGATGAACCAGATAACAGAGATTTAAAGATGGAACCTAACAACAATGACTCAACCCAGGTGGAAAAAACTAATGGAAATAATGGAGATGGAAAAGATAACTTATACTTTAAGATCACAAAATAAGTCTGAGGACAAGAAAAAAGATTTGACAAAATGGATTACAGAGCTACCAGGAGAACTACGAGAACTTAAGAGACAAAAAATGATAAGAGAAATTGAAAAAGAAAGGAAAAAATCAGTGAATATGAAGAGGTGAAACCTTCCTATAAAAACATCTCACCTGATTTGTCTTTTGTACCTACAACAACATCCACAAGACTATGGGAAAATTCTTGGATTCAGAGAAACATATTGATCAGGAAAGATGTCTGGCAAAATAAAAAGGCTAAAGTGAGAATCAAGAAATTAGATGATGGGATCTATCAGAGGGAATATTTGAAAATTAAATATCTGTTTGAATATGGTTAAAGAAATAGAAAGATTTCGGATATAAATGAATATTTCTGCAAATAATAACCACATTGATATAAAACTTCTTTTCTAACTGATCATTATCATAGATCCTATTTAAAATTCTTATTTAAATTTGTTTTCCCCACAATATTCAAAACATTCAAAACATTTCTCATGTCAAAAAACAAAACACAAAGGAAAAAAGAAAGGAAAAATACTATATTACTTGAGGGAGATGAGCCCCTCAAGTAATATAGTATTTTTCCTTTCTTTTTTCCTTTGTGTTTTGTTTTTTGACATGAGAAATGTTTTGAATGTTTTGAATATTGTGGGGAAAACAAATTTAAATAAGAATTTTAAATAGGATCTATGATAATGATCAGTTAGAAAAGAAGTTTTATATCAATGTGGTTATTATTTGCAGAAATATTAGAAAAATATCTATATTTGTTATTTATCCAAATAATAAAAATTGTATTAATTCAAGGATGGCAAAAGATAACATTTTTGGGAGAAGAGAACATCAAGCAAAGCTATTATGTGGACTATAGAATTATAGAAACTAATTGTTATTGTTTTTTACATATAAACCCAGACAACATGATATTTACCAAATATTAAGGTGATTATGTAAAAAAAACAAAACAAAAATATAGGATAAATAGGGGAACCACAGACTTCAAAACAATCTTGGGGATCAATCCATTCATCTGCTAAGTCAGGGGTCTTCAAACTTGGCCCTTTTATGACTTGTGGACTTCAACTCTCAGAATTCCTCAGCCAGCATGCCTGGGAGTTGAAATCCACAAGTTATAAAAGGGCCAAGTTTGAAGACCTCTGTGCTAAGTTCAATGCAATTTCACAAAAAGTCTCCAAGATTCCATTTATACTATTCTCCAAGGAAGAAATGCCCATTGCTTATTAAGGATGTCTATATTACTGTGGAACTGCTTTCTATTAATTTTTGACAGAAATCTCTTCCTTTGAATTTAATTCATTCATTCCGGTCCTACTCTATGAAGAAGCAATCTTCTGTATTACAGTCCTTTGGCACCACTCTCTTACCTTCTTTTAACTATCTAGGAAATAAAACTACAGCCCAAGAAAATACGTTATGCACCTCAAACAGTTAAAATCTAAATAAAGGCTGGGTTCCTAAATTAGCCAGAGGATATTTATTGAGCCTCAAGTGTTAACATGGGCTCTGGTATCAATTTCTAAAAATATGAAGAACAAAATCATAAAGGGCTAGAAAAAAGGGACAACCGATGACTAAGTGACTGACTGAAAGATTACCGTATTTATCGGCGTATAACGCGCACAGGCGTATAACACGCACCTTCATTTTAAGAGGGAAATTTCAAGAAAAAAAAAGCGCCGGCTCGAGAGCGAAAGCAAAAGGGGAGGGGGAGTGGGGCTTCGTTCACACGTGGATCCCCATGCTCGTATTTATTTACCGTATTATGCCCCGGCTGGCGGCGGCGGCAGC
>NW_015402405.1:0-3837 GCF_001527695.2 Protobothrops mucrosquamatus
TTAAAATACTAACATATACATCTAATTAAAAATTGGTTAAAAAGAAATATTTAAATACGTCAAATTTAAAAGTAATTAAAACCCCTTTAAAATCCCTTAGGCCAGTCCCGCGAGCTGGAACAACCACGTCTTGAGGGCGCGGCGGAAGGAAGGGAGATCAGGGATCACCCTGATCTCTGGGGGCAGTTCGTTCCAGAGGCTCCAAAGGCTAGGTGGATTCTGTTGTTTTTTTTCTAAGTCAGTGTGGAATCGCATAACACATTAAGCCATAAGTTGCGGTTTAGAAACCCATCTCTTTATGACTTTTAGTACAATGTGTGAACTCTGTACATTCAGGCATGGAACCTAATAGAGTTCAAAGCTAGGAACAGGTTTGAATGGTAGGTAGGAAGTTGCAGGTTGAATGTGAGAACTGGACTACTTTAAAACCTAGTTTAAACGATGCAGCCCTTCATTCAATACAGGCCTTTGTTTCAAACGTGCAGTTTTACATGTAAATTACCTTATGCAAATGTTATAAAACCCTCACCTTCTTTTGCCTTAAGCAACTACCGTCCTAAGGAAGGACAAAAGTCCATATTCCAGATATTTATGCACGCCTTGGCCAAACCAATCCAGGCATTAGCATCGCCTGCCGATTACATGAGACAGTTGTCAAATGTGAAGGAACTAGGGCAAGCCAATAGACTCGAGTCACAGAAGCCCTGACATTACCCAGAAATTAGCCACGTACTTTGAGGCCATCCTTACAGGCCAAATTACCCTTTAATTTCCTTCTTCCCATTTCTGACGGACTAGAATCTCTTCATTTGTTTCAATCTCTTTGCAGGCATGCCAGTAAGAACATTTTCCCCTACAGCTCTGTGAGCAAACTCCAAAATTACTGATAGAAAAAACAACAGACTGATCTACAACAGTGAATAAACAGGGGACAGGAAAGAGCTGTTCACGGTTTAATTGGATCAATTAATGTCTAGGAGAGGAAACAGAAAAATATCTGGACAATGCTGCTTTGGGGTATGTGAGCCTTGGCAGCTGAGCAATTCCGAACATATTTCAAATGTCTGCGTGCTTCGCACCCTGTGCCATGCGGAAGATACAATCTTTCTTCCTTAATAACTGCCCCCTATAGTTAGAAGGTCCTTTTAAAAGCGAAACCTTTTGCTACCTTGATGATGGCATAAAAAAGACCAAAGAAAGACTTTTCACAGGCAAGATTACCCATCTTAATTATCATAGTGCAGTTTGATTGGGTTTGGCTTCATGCGCTATGTGAACCAGCCACTGTGGTTTGCAAGCCATGATTTATAGTTTAGCAGAATGCATGAATCCATCAAGTGCAGTTTAGTCTATAACCACAGGTGAACCAAGATTTAGTAGAAAAAAGAAGGAATCTTCAATGCCTCGCTGATGCCTTGCTCTATTCCCCTTTCTCTCCTCCCTTGATCTCTTCCACACCAACCTACAATCCCAACTATTACAAAATGTCAATATTTTAAATTCAATATTACGGAATAATGCTGCGATGCAATATTTTCTGCATTTTTTTTCCAGCAACCGGCTTTTGTAAGAAAGAAATTGCTTTCTTCTGTTCTTTTTAAGAATAGTGTTTTAGTGCAATTGTCAAGGATGTGGGATTGTGCATTTACATAGTCCTCATTTCCTGACAACTGGGACCGGCAACTCGGTTGCTAAGAGGAGTAGTGGCTAAGTGAAACCATGACTGTGCTTACAAACTTACTTCATTTTTCCTTTGCTTTGCAGACCTACAAAGGTCGTACATACAAGGATCTGTCATAAAATTACTTTTTCATCACCATTGTAATTGCAAACTGCTGCTAAGTGAGGCATTGATAAATATTCATATTTTTATTTATTTGTTTAGGAGAGTGATATGGCCCCCAACTCAGTCACAGTGATTCCAGGTGGCTTACCATTACTTGATTACCATTAATTGATTGTTACGATGATCTAATTCACACTATGTACAAGACAATGGCTGGACAATACATAGCTGGAAAATACTGGATCCATATTATCATATTCTATTCTATGTTGTGTCAATATGGCCATCATTAATATTTCAGGGCAGGATGCTGGTCAATGTTATTTAGAATTCTTCCCCAAAATTAAACCACCCCCCCTATGTAATATCAAAGCACCCCAGCCCACTGATAGATGAGCTGTTTTCATATCTTTTATTTGTGGATCCCAACATGAAATACCCTCTTCCTTAAAAGCCGTATGCAAAAGCTAGCTTTTAGCCTGATATTTGCATAATAACTGGTCAGAAAGGATTAAAAACAGCTCATTAATATGTCAAGAGGTGTTAATTTGAACCCTGCCCATAAGCTATTGTAAATTTCATTTAGCAAATGTGAAAATGTAATGCAGTGCAAATTAGGGGGATTAAACCATTAAAAAAAAAAGTTTAGGGGAAAATAACTGGAAAGGATGTTTCCCTCCTCCCCTATCTTTGATTAACTAATACATTCCAGAACATGCCTTGAATCTCAAAGCTGAGAACAAAAAAATTGTCTGTGCTACATTTGAGAAAAGTGACAAAAGCATGTAATGTGGGCTCTTCCCTATTGACAAGCCTGGAAGTATTAAAGCGTGTTACTGTTGCTGTGTGATAGTCACACCTAAGTAATAAATATCCACATACACTTTGCCAAAAAAACATCGATTGCAGCTGCCTGCACATTTTTTCCATCCATCCTGATCATTTAAACATTTTAATGTTCTCCAAAAATACCTGCCTACTAGGGATGGATAGGGTCTGCCCCGTAACCCATCCTCCATCTGCTTTCTTTGGATACACTGTGGGTTTTATCCCCAAAGAACTGTACAAAAGCAGGAATCATATCTGCCAGAGCACAGGGGATTAGATCATTAATAGGTTAAAAGCAAAACCATGCATCAGCATAACATTAAGAGCTAACTGATTTCCAACCTTAAGCCACTTACTGCCAAGCGTTTGCAAATCATGTCAAGATCTGTGTCACTGCAAGAGATGGCAGCATGGGGTGGGAAGGGGAGAAGGCATTTGCTATTTTTTTTTTTATTAGCAATATACCTTATTAGAAGTGTTCTACTTCAGGCAATTTTTAAAAATTATTCGCTTAATTAGGACACGCAACTTTCTATAGCAGGGGTGGCGAACCTATGGCATGCGTGCCAGAAGCGGCACTCAGCAGCAGATCCATCAGGCTGCCACCACCGCCCAGAGCAGGAGCCCCGCCCAGCACAAAGGAAGTGAAGCGGCCGACTAGCAATCTCGAGTAGAGGTGGTAGAGCAGAATTCACCAACCATTTATTTATTTATTTATTTATTTATTGAATTTATATACCGCCCTATCTCCCTTACGGGACTCAGGGCGGTGAACAGGCGATAATAAAAACCATGATAAATATACGCAGATTTCTGTTCTAAAATCAAATTAAATAACAGGCCTGCTCTAAAACTACCCCATACAAAAACCCCACTAAAACATAATCAAACTACGCCAGGCCGGCCGCACGGAATAGATGGGCCTTCAGGGCTCGGCGAAAAAGGCGCAGGTCCGCAACTGTACGTAGGTCGGGGGGTAGATCATTCCAGAGGGCAGGAGCTGCCACAGAGAAGGCTCTCCCCGTGGGGGTCGCCAGCCGGCATTGTCTGGCCGACGGCACCCTAAGGAGGCCCTCTCTGTGGGAGCGGACTGGTCGAAGGGAGGTGTTTGGTAGGAGGCGGTCTTGCAAATAACTAGGTCCATTGCCATGGAGCGCTTTAAAGGTTGTTACTAACACCTTGAAGCGCACCCGGAAGGCCACAGGCAGCCAGTGCAGCTCGCG
>NW_015402406.1:0-3836 GCF_001527695.2 Protobothrops mucrosquamatus
CCCCGAACCGAGGCAAAGCACTTAAGCTGGTCAGAATAATTGTCTTTGTAAGCACTGCCAACGTTCACCCAACAGCCCCCACATATGCTGGCACAAGTTCAATAAAACAGTCAACGGAGTTAAACAGTTCTTTAAAGTAAAACAGATAACAAAGTATGATTTTTTCCACGCCCAGCTTGCCTGTAACCTGCAAACTGCAGAACTGAGGACAGCAAGGAGAACTCAGCAGGAAACAAACTTGATCCAAAATACAAAGAGTCCAGGTACAAGAGCTCACATCACAAGAGTTCACGTTTGTTCCCGGCAAATGCCCCACCCCACAGCGTCTCCTTAAATACCTACTCCCCAGGTGTGCCTTGTGGAGTGGGGCGTGATGCTCTCCTCCCGGGCAAGTGAGCCTGCCTCCGTTGTTCCCTCCTCCTCTCTGTTCTCCTTGCTCTGGGATCTGGTGGGGAAGGGCCTTGCTCCTCGCCTGAGCTCTGCCTTTCCTGTTCCAAACCTGAAGGGCCCTGGCTTGCTTCAGCCTGCTCCTCCCCACAGTCCTCAGAAGCCACAGACACCCCCTCCTGAGGCATGACAGCCCTTGACTTACAACCACAATTGAGCCCCAAACTTTCTGTTGCTAAGTGAGACATTTGTTAACTGAGTTTTGCCCCCATTTTACGACCTTTTTTGCCAGTTAAGTGAATCACTCCAGGTGTTAAGTTAGTCACACTTTGGTAAGTGAACCTGGCGTCCCCATTGACTTTGTCAGAAGGTTGCAAAAGGTGATCACATGACCCAGGGACACTGCAACCTGCAACCATCATAAATACGAGTCGGTTGCCAATCGCCTGAATTTTGATTACGTGACCATGGGGAGGCTGAAGTGGTCATAAGTGTGAAAAGGGGTCATAAGTCACTTTTTCAGTGCCACTGTAACTTCAAACAGTCACTAAACAAATTGTAAGTCGAGAACTAGCTGTATTTATCAGGATAATATTCCAGGAACACTGGAATTGAAGAGTAATTTCAACCGAGGCCTTGTGCAGCGTTCCCAACCTCCTGCAGGAAATTCTATTTATGGAGGATCTGAATACACTTTGGCCCACTCTGCCTCTGTGAGGTCTGCTTTCGGAGAAAAAATCCGGAAGAAAGAAGAAAAAAAATGAGAATGCTATGCCTTTTCAATTGATAATATATATATAAAAAACCCTTGTCTTCAAAACCTCTGGAGGTGGAGGTGTAGCATCACAATGTACACTCGCTCTTCGTGGACACCATGACCACAGAAACATCACGGTTTCTGCAGCTAAGAAAGTAGCAGGACTGATTAGATCTTTAGGATTTTGGTGGTATCATTCCTTTTTTGTATAATGGATAACTTGTTGAAAACACATGCTTTGTCTTAAGAGGTAAAGGTAACACTCCATACTTCCAATGATGGATATGCAGCTGTATAGAAAATGACTTTTACCTCAGGACAGAAACCTGGGTTCAATTGCTCTAGGGCTACAAAAATATCTAGCTGGGCATATCTTCCAGTCTTATTTATTAAATTTACATGCTGCCCATCTGGCTGTCCAAAGCAACTGTTGGTCTAGGTCAGGGGTCTTCAAACTTGGCCCTTTTATGACTTGTGGACTTCAACTCCCAGAATCCCTCAGCCAGGGCCAAGTTTGAAGGCCCAGGAATTTGAATTGAGGGAGGATTTCTACGGCTGGCCTGGTTGCTTTAGGAAGATCTCAATAACTGCCATTAAGAGCATAACAATTAATGCAAAAATTTAAGATATTCATTCATTTATTTGTAGACTTGATTTGACAGACTGACCTGATCTGCTTGAGTGTCATTCAGCTTCTTGTTACACAGGCTTTGGATCCCTTATATATTTATCACAAGTGACCACACCAGCTAGGAAATACCCGATGGACATGGCATTGGAACAAGTTGATTTAAGGTTGATAGACTCTGTTTTTCAAAGCAACCCTCATCGGCTGGGTTGGCAGAATGAAATATTCTGCCAAAATGGGATTGCTTCGTAATTTGGGTTTTGAGGAATTGTGTTATCAGGAGTCTAAGTCATTATTTTGGGGTCATAATAGAAATGATTGAAACATTGTTAAATACAATATACCTTAATCCGGGCGTGGAGTGAAAAAAAATATGCAAACACAGCCAATTTCTCTGGAAGAATATATTATAATATTGGAGGCACATCTAATATGACCCCAACTAAAATCCTCACAGAGATAATAAGACACAACCAATTCTAGATGATCAAGTGACCACTTTATCCACATAAGTATATTCCAATATCCAGTACATACAGACATTAAGCGATATTTATTAAAATACAATCTTTAGTAAAAGCTTCAACATTAGAAAGAGGTTAGGAATTCGTGAGCCTAAGGGGGCAAAAAAAAGTAACACGGGCATGTTTCTACAGTACTGTACATTTCAAATCACAGAATGAGGAGAGGAGAAACCATTTTTACAGCAAGTAGTAGCGAAACTCCTTGCAATGTTCCTTCTACCCTTTTAAATCTTTCGGAGCAAAGTTAAAGAGCCCACCAGGAACTGACCATTCATTGCAGAAATGGGCTTTACTGAAAATAGGACAGCCCTTAGGTTGGTGCATCGGAAGCACACACTGGAGGAAGAAAAAGAATTAAGGCTGGTGATTTCAGGCACCAACAAGGGTGCTGCATCAGGTCTGCCAATGTAGCCTCCGCATGAGTCACTGGTCTTTCACCCAGGTCTCTTCCCCCCCCCCCCCCCCCCCCAAAAAAAAAGGCCTCACAAAGCAAATGTAGCCAAGTTGCCAAATCCCAGGATGGACCCATTGCTGCTCAAGTCAAACAGAAATGTGTTCAAACCCCAGGTTGCTGACTTGTTCCACTTCACTGAACCGGCCCTAGGTTGATGCATATAAACTGCATGGAAGGTGGCAGTTGGCCCAAGTCGTTATCAAGAGCTGGTGCAACTGTGCATGATGGGCACACTTCAAGAAAGGAATAATGCAGGCCAGAAATGGGATTCCTCCTCAAAGAACCTTCAACTCTGCCTTAAATTGCTCTATGTCATTCTGTTATTTTGTCTTCTTGGCACTAACTGGTTCCTTGCTAATGGGCAAGGACAGCTTCTTCCGGGCTTTTTACGTGCCTCTTGTGAAATGGGAGAGACGGCTCAGTCAGTGATGTCAGTTTACCAACAGGGTTAGGAAAGCTGCTGCCCAAGATATTACTGGTTACTCATCCTGAGCCTAGAAGACAGACTTCTGTCCCTGTTCTTGGATTAATATATTGGAGGAGTGATCGTTCCACCATGCACAAACGTGCCATGGATAGGCAAAAGCTCCAAGTGGTGTGTTTTTCCTATTGCCTAGCTGAATTGCTTCATGAAGGACTCCTGGTTGGGGATCAGCTGACTTTGAGAGACATGGTGTGCAGACATATCCAACCCAGTTACATTAAAACAAAACACTTGGGGGGGGGAAAGGCAGAAATACAACTGTAGAATGGTCTCCCTACCCACCCTGCCCCTCCAAAAGGACAGCATGGGCCTTGGAGCTGAGATGCCACTGACCCAAAAAACGAAAGCATTAATAACATTGCCTACATTTACATAAAACCAGTGGGGACAAATTCTCCAACTGTGGGAGAATGCAGCCTTAGCCAGGACATCACAAGACAACACCAAGCTGCGTGGTTGCAGCAACTAACACACTTAGACCCAATACGGGATAGCTCATAGTCTACAAGGCTCTGGTATAATGGCTAGTGTAAAACAGCAGCTTATTCTTCGGGGTGCACATATGTTTAAGAAGGGCTGCTGGTTAATACCAGGGCAGGTAC
>NW_015402407.1:0-3835 GCF_001527695.2 Protobothrops mucrosquamatus
CAAGCGGGACTGGCCTAGGATAATTTTTAAGAGGGGTTTTTAGAGGGGTTTTTAATTATATTTTAATCAGACAATTTAAATATTTCATTTTAATTAATTTTAACTTTGTGATTGTTATTGGTGTTTTTAATTGATTGTCAGCCGCCCTGAGTCCGCAAGGAGAAGGGCGGGATATAAATTCGAATAATAAATAAATAAAATAAATAAATAAATAACACCATCAAATGTCCACATCTGCCTATCCCAGGTCCTTGGGAAGGACTTGATGGGTGGAGAAAGATGCCAAATCCACTCTGAACATCTGGCAGATTGTACAATAAACCATAAAAATACAAAGGAAGCAAGAAAATATCTCTCTTTTAGAAAAGACTAATGCTGGACAAGGTTGATGCAACTGTAATAACACTGCTGAATTCTGGCAGCTGTAAACTCTGATTTTTTTAATGTGACTTCTCCAAAATCAAATGAAATTGAATGGCCGTCATTGTTGACATTTGGTGACATGGTAACATATATAGTGTAATATCAAGGACATTTTGGAAGGAGGGCTGAGGAGGGGCAGACAAAAGCCTTGTATATTGTATAAAAGCTGGGTATAACTAGACATTGGCTTAAGTTATCTCTTTGAAAGGTTTTTTTTAATGCATGGCTATGAATTGGGGTTTCTATTCTGCTGTTTCTCTTCATGCCAAGATATGTTTTTATGCAAAACATGGACATGAATCCATTTTAATAGACAGCCAACTGAAATATTGTGCAACATTTTATTATAATTGCAAGAGAAAGTATTAAGTGCTTTATGCACAACTCAGATACATCAAGCAAAGCAATCCAGACACCAAGTTCAGGAGCAAAGGTCAGATTCCTCTCAACACGTCAGTAGAATTTTCATTGGCATTCCTGATTGTAATATTAAAATCCAACTCTCCTTTTTTAAAACAGAGATCACACATTCCTTCATAATCTGTCTCCCTGTAGGGAGAATCCACAGCATTGCTTAGGAGAAGGGGCAAAATAAATGGAGACTACTACTTCTTCAGTTTTTTTTTATCACGGCAGATATGTCTGGAGAAGGGACTAGCCCAGGGGTAGGCAACCTTGGCTCTTTTATGGCTCGTGGACTTCAACTCCCAGAATTCCTGAGCCAGCCATGCTGAGGGGAAAGGGAGAGGTTTTCAAGCTGAGCCATGCTGGCTCAGGAATTCTGGGAGTTGAAGTCCACGAGTCATAAAAGAGCCAAGGTTGCCTACCCCTGGACTAGCCAACAATAATGAGCATAAGGAAGAGATTTGGATCAGTAGTGGCTATGTTGATCAGCAGTGGGCTTGCTTGTTGTAGTACAGCTCAAAAAGTGTCCCAGAATAATAAGTTCTCAGTTTTAGGAAATCTACATAAAATAAATATTTATATTATCCAACATGCATATCCATTAGTGGTAATAATCTTGCACAGTAAAATACTATAGTTCTACTTTAATGAAAATCTAAACTCTATCCCATCCCTTTTGCTTTCCCATATTTTACATCTCTTTAAAGTTCATTTTCCAGCTGTCACAGCCAGAGGAGCAAGCTCCCTCTAGAGACAGCTCATATTATTCCATATTTGGCCTGCAGAGATTGCTATTGAATGATGCAAGATACATTCTGTGCTCTCTTTAAAGACCAATGTCTCCCTGTGATAAATTCAGAGCTCAAAGAACAGCAACACAGAGCTAAGAATTACATAAGATTTCCCATTAGAGCACTGTATCATCAATTCTTGTGCTTGCAGTAAACACAAGATGAGAAAGTGAGAAAAACACATAAGTAAATAGATTGTAAGGTGGTTAGAATGGTTAAAACATGGTTTTAGAAATTAAAGTTTCTCAAAAACATTATTTACAGTATGTAAAAAACAACATTGGAGAGGTAGAAGAATAGTGAAATCAGGAGTTTTACATACAATCCATTGAATAGAACTTTTCAAAAGACTGATAGGGCATTCTTCATTTTTCTAAGAAAATCATAGTGTTTGCTAGGTTTTAAAAAACAGAATCAGCTTTAAAATTCAGAATAAGCTATCTTAGTTTTATGAAATTTTAGCAACTACAATGCACATTCTACCAAGTAGTTGGAAATATTATCTGGCATTCTTCTTTCCCATCCAAGATTTGGGAACAAATATATACTTTGATATATAATAATAATAATAATAATAATAATAATAATAATAATAATAATAATAATAATAATAATAATAATAATAATAATGATAAAGTTGGAAGGGACCTCGGAGGTCATCTAGTCCAACCTCCTACTCATATATCACACGTCCTTTCAACACTTTGAAATACACACTCTCATAGCTACAAGTTCATCTTCACAAGAAAAATAGGGTTAAAGTTTTAAAAAAGACTTAACAAGTTCTTCATTCTAAATTCCGCTTACATTAATTGTTTGTTTGTTTGTTTATTTATTTTAAAGAAATAAACTTAGGAAGACAGGAATTGATTTAAGTGATATAAGAACATTTGCAATAAATAAACAGACAAACCAGCAACTCTAGGGAAAAGTCCAATGAAATAAAGCAGCCTTCTTATTAGAAAAACAACAGTTAACACTTCCAGAAACGTGAAGTGACCGCAATAAAATCGATCAGCAATGAAAGAATAGCATGTTCTGTCTTAATATCTCATTTTTTGAAAAGCAATATAAGGAATTTATCTGGCCTAGCAGCTGCATCTATTCTATCAGGAAGTTATAAGAAAACATTTTTTTAAATCATAGAGGTTAACAGGAACAATAGAGAATGGCAATAAAAGTGAAATGTGAATCTGGGATATCTCAGAATGTTTGTGATCAGAAATAGGAAAATTAATGTATGCCAATATGTCTGCTTTTTAGATGGAAATCTATTTTTTTTCTTTTTTAAATATAATTTTTGTTAAAGAAATATTTTACAAAGTAAATCATGAAAAAATAGAAAAAAGATAAAGTAAACAAAAAAGCGAGAGAAAAAGGAAAAAAATACTTAAAGAAGTGACTTCTGATCTTCTTTACAGCAGTTATAGAAATAATTAATACAATTTCCATCTTCAAAATTACACAGCATAGTTCCCTACTCCTCATATCATAAATCCAAAAGTCACCAGTTCATTTTTGTCCACTGAAATCTATTTTTTCCAAAGTGCATATTCAACGCTGGGAAAGTCATGCCAGTATCACAAACTTTCTCTTCAGCTGTTTTACATGCTAAAGAAAATAAATAAACACAGTGCAAACATGAATCACGATAACATGAAAAAAGTTTTTTCCCCCAATATTTACCTCTGCAATCTGTATTCGTTTTGCAAGCTCATCAAGTGAAGAAAAATTTTCATCTGGTGAATAATCTTCCGACGAAGAATAAAGTGCTTGTTCAGGTGGAATATGTGGAAGAATTTCAGAGTCCTCTTGGGTTTCTAGAAATTTAAGAGCCCCTTCTCTAACTTTTATGGTACCGTTCAAAATCTGTTCAAAGAAGCCTTCTGACCCCTCACTTTCACCTTTTTCTTCCAGTATTGTTGTTTCTTCCTGTATCCATTCATATATAACTCTGGGCTGTTTGGACATCTCAGTGTCAAACTGTACATTCCCACTGATGTCTGATGTTTGGTTTTGCACAGATTTCCTGTTATTTTCATAATCAGGCTGCTGCTGCAGCAGCTGATTTACTATGCTGCTTTCCAACTGGCTACCCGCAATCACCACAGAGCTAGAACAGCTTTTTGTCCTCAGTAAGTTTCTTTCAGATGGAATATTTTCATCGGTGGCTATAAGATCAGGAGGTATATAATCAGCATCTGTCCAAACTAATG
>NW_015402408.1:0-3831 GCF_001527695.2 Protobothrops mucrosquamatus
ACAATAATGAAAAGTGGGTGGGAATAGGCAGAGATCTGGGAAGGAGGGTCAAAAAAATCAACATAGAAGCCATGAATGTGTGAAGCCCTGTTTCCTTTTACATGGAAATTAACTTCAGTCATATGATTATACTTCTTGACCTTTGGACTAAAATTAAATGAAGTTGATTGGTTGAGCCTCCAATTTGGATTTTTTTTTTTACATATTCATACATACCATGGATAGCCCCTGGGTTTAGAGCAGGGGTGTCAAACTGCCGGCCCGCAGGCCAGTTTCATCATACCGGAGCCGCGCCCACCCCATTGCTGGCAATGGCAAAAAAGCTCCGATACGTCGCACGACGTCATATGACATCATGAGTTTGACATGCCTGGTTTAGAGGCTTACATTATACCTCTAAATGACTGGAAGGTATGCCTCCAATTTTCAACAATAGTAAGCCAAAGATAGGTAGGTAGGTAGGTAGGTAAGTAGATAGACAGACAGACAGACAGACAGACAGACAGACAGACAGACAGACAGACAGACAGACAGATAGATAGATAGATAGATAACCTTCATTGGCATTTTTTACTGTGGGCATATTGGCACACATTAAAAATGAAATTTTGTTCCTTGCTCTCAAAAGTGTACACATACATAGCACACATTGAACATGCTATATACTATATATCTATAAACCTACATCCTTACATATAAATAACATATCAATATTAATCACTGTCCATCTTGAATACATAACGGAAGGAGGAAGCTTTAGAGTTCACAAGGTTAATACTGTATGGAGCAAAACTGTGACTGAATCTGGATGTTCTGCTTCGGATACCATGGAGCCCCCCTCCCAGAAGGTATCAATTATTGTCAGACTGAGCTGCAGACTGACTGCTTCTGGTGCAGCAGATCAGTAACTTTTAATTTAATTAGCAAACATCACTTACTAATCAACTGGGTAGTAACATTTATGTTACCTCACTGGAGTTTTGTTCCTGGCAGCCTTTCTGGAAAAAAAAATAATGAAGGCATTTGGATTGTGCCAATGAAATTATAAGGTGGAGGCATATAATTTGTCTATAACAACAAAATGCATTAAAGGCTTATTTATTGTGTAACAAGTCTTTTGGGGTAATGAGAATGTTATCCTTCCTTCACTTCCAAAAAAAATAAATGAACAGCAACAAATATCCCAAGCCTTAAATCAGAATTAAGCATGTAATGTGAGATTTCTTGGAAACATATAGGACACATTTCCAGATTCTTATTCTGAAATGTCCATATTTTGACAACACCAATTAGATGTGGAAAATATTGTGCTGTGTGAGATTCTTTTTCTGAATATAATCTTTGGCCAACAGTTTTTTTTATCCCCCTCGAGAACAATTACCTGATCCTACAAACTGTGATATATTTTCATGGAATACACAAACAAGTGGGTAGAAGAGTTCTTGTTTTTTTGTTTCTTGGTTTTTTTAAGTGAACTGGGATTTCACAACAATAATGATTTAAACCCCTCTGACTCCAGCCTATCTTTAAAATTAAATGCATACAAAACATTCCCTTGTGTAGCTTTCTGCTACAGACAGCTATACTTCAGCATAACCACAGGAGAAATAGCTTTTCTAGAAAATTGCTGTCTTTGACACAACTCTACATTCTGAAGCTAAAATCCAAATGCAATTTCTATTACAATTGAGAAAGCTCAAAACCCTTCTCTGACATTTGCAAAGCGAGTAGCTTTTATTTCTTTTAATTTACTCCTGAGTAGGTCTTTGGCTAACCTGATGGAGTCACCTCCTGGGCAGGACAGGGGAAGAGACCAAATTACACAGAAACACACACCTCTGTTTTTCACCAACTTACGCCTCCCCATCTCATCTCACCTGGCCAATGTTCTGCTGCTGATATGGATGCCTCAGGCTTCTTTAGGGTACAGGTGGTCAAGCCTTCATTTTTGCTCATATTCTGGCCTAGCATGTTAACTTTCTTCTCAGATGATATCAGTCAACAACACTAGAACCTTATTCTCTAACATTTATTCATTTATTTAACAAATGTATATGACTGTCCAACTCACACATCGGTGACTCCAGGCAGCTTAACCACATTAACAACCCACAACATAAAACTCCGCCCTACCCCAAGGCAGCAGCAACACAGTTTAATCAATCACTTGATTGGCTTCATCTCCATTTGTGGTTCCCAGGCTTGCTGACCAAACCACATCTTCAGGGCCATGTTTTGAAGAAACATGGAGAGAGGTTGGCTGAAAGAGTATAAAGACTAATATTCCAAAAATCACAGCAGTTGCATTCTATGTCAAGAGTTCAGGGAGTTTAAAACAGGAAAGATAACACCCCAGGGTTTCAGGCATTTTCTCTTTCTCTTTCTTTCTTTCTTTCTTTCTTTCTTTCTTTCTTTCTTTCTTTCTTTCTTTCTTTCTTTCTTTCTTTCTTTCTTTCTTCTCTCTCTCCTCTAATTATGATTGTTGAAAACTAATTTGTCATTTGAGATGGGAAAACACATGGGAGCTGTAGTGGATGCATCCCAACAAGCATGTCACAATTATAAAACAAACTTTCAAACCTTCACACCAGAAAGATACCCTATCCAAATATTATTTATGGGGCTTACCCATTTTCTCACCAGCACCCCTCTTGTTCCCAAAATTGGCACTTGGCAACAAGAATGTTTTTTATTCATGAGTCAAAGGCACCTACTCTGAGGCAATATTTGCCTACTCTGGCAACTTTAGGTAATGTAGCTGTACATATAGAAAATGTTTTTTTTTCTTTGTTTGTTTTTGCAAGTATAATCTTTTTAAAGGCTGTGTCAAATTGCACTCCTTCTCTGAGGTACCTGGAAAAGGTAGCAGAGGGCTATCTTTTATTGCCTGGGGTTACTTTAGCTGACAGGAATTTAAAACACGGGAGACAATACTAAAAGAAAAGCAATGGATTTGGATTATTTCTGTCAGCTGCAACAGTGACAGACTGAGAGACCGAGCGCTGAATGTAAAAACTAAAATAAAGCCAGGCTGTGGTTGTAAGCTCATGCATTATTTGGATGGAATTCTCTTCCTAGCACAATGTAAGAAATAAGAGCAATCTTTAGTGCTTTTTGAACATTCTTAGATGCAAATTTAGATGCAAATGACACAAGTAAATGAGTGTATTAGTTTGGTCTCCTTCATCCATTCTCTTTTGGAAGTTTTTCCAGCGTATTTAAGTCTAGTATTAAATTAAATTAAAATGCCTAAGATCTTGTGGGACAAAGACATTTTGTAAAAGTTCAGGATATTTGCACATTTTTCAAAATTTAGAAAGAGGGCTTGGAATTGGAACGTTCCATGGGATTTCAGCCCATTTCAAAACACATATACAGTATTTTGGAGTTTGTGGTATTGTAGAAGATGGTCTGAAATTGTTCCTGATCTCCAGGGAGAGGATATCTTTACATAAAATAGTAAAAACAACAAATCTAATGATTACATATCACTCTTTGGCTGCATTCAGACTATTAACCTGGTTAATAAATTAACCAGGTTTTTCTTTACACAACACATTGAACTATAAAGTAACCAAACAGGGTGGTCTTTGGTAACATACATACATACATACATACATACATACATACATAAGTCAGAATCAAAGTTAATACTAGCCAAATGTAGCACATTATGTGCATCTACCTGAATAGTTAAACGTAGGATGCGAACCCAGATTTCTCTTCTGTTTCATCCCAGTTTAAAATAGAGACAAATTAAGTAGCGAAGCTGAGATTATTTCTCTGCACCACCTTCTCCACTGTCTCTGCTAATGGAATTATCTTTCTCAC
>NW_015402409.1:0-3830 GCF_001527695.2 Protobothrops mucrosquamatus
GTCTCAAGGCCACCCTTGCAAAGTGAGAGAGCCTTCTGGAGCCGCACGGCCGTGTCTTCTTCTTGGGACCATCTTAGGAGGCCTCCAACGTAGACCGTTCAGACCAAACTGGGCCCCTCCCCTCCAGAAGGGCCTCCCCGGGTGTATTTCGGCCTAGATTTGGGCAGGCGGGGTGAGGCCCTGCTTTGCAGTCCTAACCAGGCCGAGCAACTGACGGTTTGCTTGCGTCCTTTTCCTGGGCCAGGGAGAAGGGTTGACGCAGAACCAAGGAACAGTTGCAGAGAACCGAAGAGAAGGACGTTGTGGTGCAGCATCTCTCTCTATCCCACTCTTTGTAAAAAAAAATAATAATAATGGAAGGTTTTTCTCACTTGCAGCCTCCCATCTTCAGAGGGTGCATATGTGGGGAGGAATGATGTAGACCCGTTAACTATCTAAGGCAGTTGTCTCAACCTTGTCCACTTGAAGAGGGATGGACAACGCCCAGAATTTCCCAGCCAGCATGCTTTAAGAGGGGTGGACTTCCACTCCCAGAAGTCCCCAGCCAGCATTCTTTAAGAGGGGTGGATTTTCACTCCCAGGATTCCCCACCCAGCATGCTATAAGATGGGTGGACGTCCGCTCCCAGGATTCCCCACCCAGCATGCTACAAGAGGGGTGAATGTCAACTCCCAGCATCCTCCAGCTAACAAGGAATTCTGGGAGTTGGTCCACCCCTCTTCAAGTGGCCAAGGTTGAGAAACCCTGAGATACGGAATAAATGCAGTCAATTCTTGAAGGCTTCTGAGAAGGTAGAGCTTCTTCAGGGTCTTCTCTTCTTCTGGATCTGGTCCTATGGCCGGAGACAACTCTGTTCTTCCCCGGAAGTTTCTAGCAGAGGATAGGAAAGTGGGTGCCACAGCTACTTCTGCTGCCACGATGAATTTTGGAAGCTGCCAACCTTCCTTGTAGGCTGGAAGGGGTCCATAGGCCAAAGTTCTACAACAGGGGTAGTCAACCTTGGCTCTTTTATGACTCGTGGACTTCAACTCCCAGAATTCCTGAGCCAGTTAAGCTGGCTCAGGAATTCTGGGAGTTGAAGTCCATGAGTCATAAAAGAGCCAAGGTTGACTACCCCTGTTCTACAAGATTGTTCAGCAGCTCACCTCCACCACCACCAAAAAAACAGAGGACCGTGGAGATCGTCTCCACTGCATGACAACGGTTGCCACCATCCTACTCCAACCACTGGGCACAACCAGGCAACGATGTTGTCACTGGCCAATCCTTGCAATCCAGAAGTAGAGCTTTGTGGGTGCTTCTGACATGAATACAGACAGACGGGTATGGGAGGACAAAGCCACAACCCACAAGGACAGGGTTAGTTCCTGGAGACACACATACATTCCATGCTGGAGGTCAGTCCCCAAAACACAACGGTTCCAAGCTTCCATAGTCCAAAGTTCTACAAGATTGTTCAGCAGCTCACCTCCACCACCACCCAAAAACAGAGGACCGTGGAGATCGTCTCCACTGCATGACAATGGTTGCCACCATCCTACTCCAACCACTGGACACAACCAGGCAACGATGTTGTCACTGCCCAATCCGTGCAATCCAGAAGTAGAGCTTTGTGGGTGCTTCTGACACGAATACAGACAGACAGGTATGGGAGGACAAAGCCACAACCCACAAGGACAGGGTTAGTTCCTGGAGACACACACACATTCCATGCTGGAGGTCAGTCCCCAAAACACAAGGGTTCCAAGCTTCCATAGTTAAGCCCCATGCAGAAAATTGCTGGAACCTCTCCAGAGTTGCTTCGTTAAGATGCCAGCCTGCCATAAACTATGAGGACGAGGGAGCTGGGGGGAAAGAGGGAAACCGAAACTAAGCATCGTGACATCCGGAGACATCGGTTCATCGTCCCAAGGTCACGAGCTTGGGAAACGAAAGGGAACAGCTCATGATCTGGCTCGCTTTTGCGGGGACAGTCACCGAAACAACTTCGAATGTGACTGGACAAGCGGGAGATAGATAGCAGAGAGATGGAACGAAAAAAGGGAAAGTTAACTGTGAAGGTCTTATGTGCAAAATTTCAGTTTTACCGTCACCACTTGACTTTCGGTTAAAATATTCTTTTCGCTCACCTCCCATTCAGAAGGTTGAGAGTTCAATCCTAAGTAGCGGCAGATATTTCCTTGGGTGCAAAGAAAAAAAAATATCTGCTGCCAACTCCACGTGGCGCCAGGAAGGGCATCCGGCCGGTAAACGCTCAGCTCCATCCAGTCGCTGTGACTGTACCCTGAGTTAAGGGATTAGAAAGTCGTAAAAAGGGAGTTTTTAAGCGGACCCTGCCATAGCACGGGAGCAATGCTAGGAAGAAGAAGATTCTTGTAGCTACCAATGGAGTTGAGCGTCTTGCTTTCCTAGAAAATCAAGTTGGGGGCAGGGCTGACGGGTCAAGTTAGCCCCCAAGCCCCCTTCCCACACCCGTCCTCTGCCCAGGTTAGAGATTAGCCAGGAACACCATGCTCAAACGTGGCACACTCCATGCTACCACCTGCCTTAGTCGCTCTCCGGCCGATACAGATACTTCATCATCAGACTGTCCACTTGCTTTTTCCGTTTCTTCTCCTCCTTCTTCAGCTGCTTGGTGGACTTCCCAGCCTCGGGACTCTCTTCCCTGGGGACACTGCCGGCCTCCCCGTCAGAGCGCTTTGGGCCCTTCTTGATGCTGGAGTCGCTACGATAGGAGACGGTGGAGCTGGAGGAAGACTCCGAAGAAGACCCGGTGTGGGACCTCTGTTGCTTCTTCTTCTTGGACTTCTTCTTGGATTTCTTAGCGCGCTTTTTGGAGGTCTTCCTCTGGCGCTCGGGAGAGGAAGAGGAGGAGGAAGAGGAAGAGGAGGAGTCACTGGAGGAACTCCGCTTTCGGCTCCTCCGACCCTTCGTTTTCTGATCCGGCCTGTAGAAGTCCAAGGCCGAGGCTGACCGGCGGAGGCTGTTGGCCGGGTGCTCATGGGTCTCCAGCACAGTGGTGCTCCTGGCACTGCGGACACTCCTGCGGTCCTCTTCCTCCGAGTCGGGATCCCGACTGGAGCGCCTGAATTTGACAGGCTTGTAGTTTAGCACCTCACTGATTGCTGCCTCCAGATCTGGGTCGAGGTAGCTCCGATGGCCGACTGGCCGGATGTCCACGTCGTCTAACCGCAAGTCATCTGAGGTGGACGTCCGGGGCCGAGGAGGCATGGAGACGCTGCGCGCGACGGAGTGTTGGCTGCAGAGGGAGCGAGAGTCGCTCGGGGCCAGGCTGGCCACGTCGTCCAGCTGGGAACGGCTCAAGGAGATCCGTGAGCCTGGGCGGCCGTAGGACGAGCTAAGGTCATCCAAGCGAGAAGCACTGCGCCGTGAGCTTCCAGGGCTGGAGAGGGCCAAGCTGAGGGACGAGCGGGTGTCATCTTCAAGGCCAGCCCAGGAGGCTGCACTTTGACCGACCGTGGCCGAGAGGACCGATGTCCGATCGAATTCGGCAGCCGAGGTGGACCAGCGCTTCTCCGGGCCCTTGGCGAGGCGGCTACTGGTCTCAGAGAGGACGGATCCCCTCTCGCCTAGCTCCTCCAGGCCTCCGCCGAGTGGCTTCTTCCAGGAAGCAAGGGAGCTACTCTCGTCTGAGCCGCCCGCCACCGAGGCACGGGCGGCCTTGAGGAAAGAGCGGTCAGGCGAGGCGGGGCGCTCGCTCAGGGCAGAGAAGAGGCTCTCCTCATCCCCTTTCCCTCCAATGGAGTCCTTGAGGTTGGTGCGCTTCCGATAGCTCAGCGAGCTCATGACGGACGCCGGCCTGTCCTCCC
>NW_015402410.1:0-3830 GCF_001527695.2 Protobothrops mucrosquamatus
AAAAATTGCCTCAGGGCTTTATTTCTCTTACCGCCCCGCCCCCCCACCCCGCCAAAGCAGGCCCGGCCGGCCTCGATTTACCTCACGGGCGAGACGAGCGGCAGGCAGAGCAGGAGCAACAAGGCGATCTCGCCGTAGAGAAAAGCGGCCACGGCGCTCCACTGGAAGGTCATGGCGCCTCTGAGGGGGACCCGCCGCCGCTCCTGAGGAGGGAAGCCCCGTTAGCTCCGTCTCGGCCGGGGACCGAAGCAAAGCCCCTCCTCAGGCCGGCACAGCCACCCGACTCCGCCGGGTCCAACGGCCCCAACTCGGCCGGGAAGAGCCGCGCGGCCAGTCGCTCCCAGACTAGCCGCGCTTTTCCCGCGTCACCCCCGGCGGCCGCTGCCTCCGCCTCAGCCCGGGCTTTCCTGTCAGGCCAGCCCGAGCGAAGTCCTCCTTCCACGTCTAATACTCCCATTCCGGGGAAGGGCGGGAAAAAGCCGCCGCGGGCCTCTTTCGGCCCCTCAGGCCGGGGTTGCGGCGGCCCCCGAAGGCCCCTTCGGGCCGGGGAAGAGATGGATTTACCTCAGGTTTCCCCGGAGGGTGCTTCGGTTTGGGCTCGGCGCACGGGGGAGGTTGGGTGGGCGTGTGCGTGTGAACTCGGCCCACGTGGCTGGCGAACCCAGGTTGGGTGTGTGTTTGTGTGTGGGGTGTGTGTGTGTGTGTGTGTGAGCGACGGAAACGGGTCCCGGCCGTGCCTTATAGAGGGGGGTTTTCACACGTGCAATGGGATCTCGGGGAATCCGGTGGATTCCAACTGGGGGGGGTTGTCCAACTGGCAAGGATGAGGACTAGTAACTTGAAATCTGAGCCTCTGAATGGGAATATGTAGGGTGGCAACAACCACAGCTGAAATTGTTCCCAAACTGGTAATCCTGGATTGGTACAATTAAAACTAGAACTATTTCTGGTGCCTCTTTATTAATTACATCTCTCCATCCACAAGCTCATTCGTGCTTTAATCAACCTGATGTTCCACATACACCAGTTGTAACTACTCCACCCAGAAACCCATAGAAAAGTTAGGCCTTAAATTATAAACACAGGTAGTCCTTTACAGGTAGTAAAGATGCTTTATTATAATCACATGTGCAGTTAGTCCTTGACATACAAACACAATTAAGCCCCAAATTTCTGTTGGTGAGTGAAACAGTTCTTAAGTGAGCCTTGCCACACTTTACGACCTTCCTTGCCTCAGTTGTTAAGTGAACCGCTGCAGTTGTTAAGTTCGCAACACGGTTGTTGAGTGAATCTGGCTTCCCCATTGACTTTGCTTGTCAGAAGGGCGCAAAAGGGGATCCCGTGACCCCGGGGCAGTGCAACCGTCGTAAGTACATGCCAGTTGCCAAGCCTCTGAATTTTGGTCACGTGACCCTGGAGATGCTGCAACGGTTGTAAGTGTGCAAAATGGCCATAAGTCCCTTTTTTTTTCAGGGTCATTGTAACTTCAAATGGTCACTAAAAAAAATGATTGTAAGTCTTGGACTACCTGTACAACAGGATTATTCCAAGATTAAGAGGTGTGGCATACATGTGAAGCAATTTTGAACAGATATAGGTTGATAAATACAATGCCATGCATGTTTGTTTAATAGCAAGTGTCATGAACTTATGTCTGACTTTTGCAAGTATGGATAAAACTGCAGAATAAAAGCTTCAGGATGGGCTTCGGCCTCATGTTTTACACATCTTATTTCTTCAGAAATCTACTATATTCGCTATAGCATGATCAAGGATATTTGGCAAGCTATGATCGTTCAAATATATACCAAATGTAGATTCCTCCCAAAGAATGGTTATTATCTGGAATGATTAGTAGGAGAAGTTTTTAATCAGTTTGTAGATAGTAATCTCTGCTGAAAGGAATGCAGAATACTGGAGGAGGAGGAGGAGGAGGAGGAGAAGGAGAAGGAGAAGGAGAAGGAGAAGAAGAAGAAGAAGAAGAAGAAGAAGAAGAAGAAGATTGCAAGTAGTCCTTGACTTACAACCATTTGTTTAGTGGCTGTTCAAAGTTATAACGGTACCGAAAAAAGTGACTTATGGCTGTTTTTCACTTTTATGACTGTGGCATTACCTCATGGTCATGTGATCAAAATTCAGATGTTGGCAACTGGCTCACATTTATGACGGTTGCAGTGTCCCAGGGTCCCTTTTGCGACCTTCTGACAAGCAAAGTCAATGGGGAATCCAGATTCACTTAACAACCGGGTTACTAACTTAACAACTGCAGTGGTTCACTTAATGGCTGTGGCAAGAAAGGTCATAAAATGGGGCAAAACTCACTTAACAACTGTCTTGCTTAGCAACAGACATTTTGGACTCCGTTGTGGTTGTATGTCAAGGACTACCTGCATATGTGATTGCAATAAGCATCTTTACACATTATAGCCATGTCCATAACTCTGCTCAGTCAAAACAAACCAACTTGAGATTATGGTTCACAGTTTGCACACATGAAAGTATAGTTTGCCGATGGGGGCTGAATAAAGCTATAGACGGTTGCCGCTTTTATTCACAAGTTGCTCACAGGAACGTGCTAAAATTGTATAAATACACATACTGAAATCACTGAGTAGGAGAAACGATCGTAGACGTCCACAATTTTAAAATAAGATTGGTCTTCTCACGATTTAATATACTGAGCAAGCTACCGAATGCCATAATTATCTCTCAGGTAGTCCAAAACGGCAGACGTACTTGATAAAACATTAAAAATCTTCTTTTCTTGTTTCGAAGTCACCCTTTCCAGCATGTACATTAAGTGGTGGTGGAAGCAGGTGAAGGGGGTCCCCTGTTCAAGGGCTATGTCCACCCAGTCCTGGACACACTGCAGAGGTGTGTCTTCATATCCTGCAAATAAAGCTGGATTGGCTAAGAGCCCTCTAGCAACCATAACACCTACGAAAAGGGAAAAATATATATATATATTTCAGAAAACCACAAAGATGTATTTATCTGAAAGCTGGAGTGGATAATTTTGGGGTATCCATTGATGGTGGCTACAGTTGTACTATTTGAAAGGTAGGGTAGAACAAGAAAAGAAGACGATGAAAAAAGATTGGATCGGTTTTTTAAATTCTTTCAGGAGTCTAAATGTTTCTCAACCTTGGCAACTTTAAGAGAGTGGACTTCAACTCCCAGAATTCTGGAAGTTGAGGTCCACCTGTCTTCAGGTCATCAAAGCTGAGAAACACTAGTCTAAAAGATATTTTTTTTTTGTTAAGTCTGTATCAGAATGTATAATGCCCAGAATCACGGAGTTGGAAAAAGATTATTGTCCCACTAAGCCCCAACACCTGGTTAGTGCAGAAAGATTCATTAAAACTTTCCTGACTGATGACTCTTTAAGCTCTGTTTAAACACATCCAATGAAAGGAAAACTACTATTTCTCTGGACAACTGATTGCTCCCATCCAAGCAGTCTTGATATTCTGAAGTTCTAACTTTTAGCTAGAATCTGCCTTCTGTTTGATTTTATTTTGTGAAATTGAAAATACAAATGACAGAACTGTGATACTACGGTGTGTGTGAAAGAGGTAAAAAAATGTGCTAAAGTTTTTTTTAAAAGAAAAAGAAAACCCACACAATAATGAACAACTGGACAATCAGTTTAGTGTAATGGTGAAGGCATCAGGCTAGGAACTGGGAGTCCGGGAGTTCTAGTCCCACCTTAGGCACAAAGCTAGCTAGATGATCTTGGGCCAGTCACTCACTCTCAGCCCTAGGAAGCAGGCAACGCCAAACAACATCTGGAATCTTGCCAAGACTGCAAGGACTTGTGCAGGCAGTTT
>NW_015402411.1:0-3830 GCF_001527695.2 Protobothrops mucrosquamatus
TCAAAGCATCCGAGCAACTGAAGACTGACAAGCTGCTGCTGGCAAAGGAGCATGTGAGGAATCCAAGTGAACATACCTAATGAAGGCAGCCCTTGACTTGAAACCACAATTGAGCCCAAGTGAGACAGTTGTTAGGTGCGCTTTGCCCCGTTTTAACTGTATCACGGGGGAAGAGAGAGAAGGGAAGGAAAGGTTTTGGCGGGAAAGAGGAGGAGAGCAGGGGAGAGAGATAGAGAGGGTGAGAGGGGCAGATGGAATCGCTTTGGGGGCAAGCTGGAGGGAGAAGGGAGAGAAGGGCCAAGCAGCTGATCTGGCCTCCATCGTTTGGGGGGGATGAAAAGGAGGAGGTTTGGCAGGAAAGTGGAGGAGAGCAGGGGATAGAGAGGGAGAGGTGAGTGTCTCTGGGGGCAGAGAAGGGAGAGGAGGGAAGTGGGGCCTCCTGCTCATCTGTTCTTCCCGCCACTAGGGGGGGGCAAGCGATGCATGAGGATAGGTTGAGGAAAGAGGGAGAAAGGAGTGTGGGTGAAGGTAGAGAAAAGTCTGTGAGGAAAGGATGAGAAAAGAGGAGGAAGGGGAAAGGGAGAGAGGGAGGCAGGCTGGCAGGGGATTTCAATCAAGGAGCAGAGGCAGGAGAGAGAGTCCGACCTGCAGTCTGACCATCACCCCACCATGTGACTGGTCCTTCAGAAGGAGGCTGCATGAGGAAGAACAAGACAGCAGAGTCCAGCTGACCCGGGGCAAGTGGAGATGTCTTGAGTGAGGGAGCAGAGTGGACTGGCAGCCACAACCACAGAGTGTAGCAGGGGAAGGTGCCCGGATAGTTGTGTACAGTTTTCCTCTTGACCTCACAAATTTCTCTGCGCTACTCAGGAATTTTGAAGAGCCAAAGAAACTCCTGAGCAGAGCTTTCAACAAGAAAACGACTTTTATTTTGATCAAAACAGAGTTGGGTGTCTCCCTCCCTCTTCGTGGCTGCTTATTATTATTATTATTATTATTTATTGAATTTATATACCGCCCTATCTTCCTTACGGGACTCAGGGCGTTGAACATGCGATAATAAAAACCACGATAAATATACACAAGTTTCTGTTCTAAAATCAAATTAAATAACAGGCCTGCTCTAAAAGTACCCCATACAAAACCCCCACTAAAACATAATCAAACTACGCCAGGCCGGCCGCACTGAATAGATGGGCCTTCAGGGCTCGGCGAAAAAGGCGCAGGTCCTCAACTGTACGTAGGTCGGGGGGTAGGTCATTCCAGAGGGCAGGAGCTGCCACAGAGAAGGCTCTCCCCCTGGGAGTCGCCAGCCGGCATTGTCTGACCGACGGCACCCTAAGGAGGCCCTCTCTGTGGGAGCGGACTGGTCGAAGGGAGGTGTTTGGTAGGAGGCGGTCTTGCAAATACCTAGGTCCATTGCCATGGAGCGCTTTAAAGGTTGTTACTAACACCTTGAAGCGCACCCGGAAAGCCACAGGCAGCCAGTGCAGCTCGCGCAGGAGAGGTGTTACATGGGAGTATCTAGAGGCCCCCAGGATCCCCCGTGTGGCCGCATTCTGAACTAGCTGGAGCCTCCAGGTGCACCTCAAGGGGAGCCCCATGTAGAGAGCGTTGCAATAGTCCAGGCGGGAAACGAGGGCTTGAGTGACCGTGCGTAGAGCGTCACGATCCAGAAAGGGGCGCAACTGGTGTATCAGGCAAACCTGATGAAAAGCCCCCCTGGCCACGGCCGTCACATGGTCGTCTAAAGACAGCCAAGTATCCAGGAGGACGCCCAGGTTGCGGGCCCTCGCTCCGCGGGGGCTAATGACTCGCTTAGAGGGGTGAAGGCACACCCAGAAAAGTTTCCTTCCACTTTTTATACCCTTCCAGAACAAAGAGACTCAAGTCTCGGCACCAGGAGTAAAGAAGCACAGGAAAACCAATTCCAAGGCTAACTCACCTTCCCCCCCCCCTATTTCCTGGACCCCTGAATCTCACCTTGCTTCTTTCATGTAAGCAATCTCCTGTCTATTTAGCATGAGACATTTCCTTTTATGTAAATAATTTCCCAATATAAGGCACCTACAAAGCTGCTTGCACATAAACACAATTATATATTTTATTTATTTTATTTATTTTTTAGATGTATATCCCGCCCTTCTCCTTGCGGACTCAGGGCGGCTAACAACCGGATAAAAATACAAAAATATCACACTACAGATTAAAAAGTTAATTAAAAGGGAAATATTAGTAATTGGTCTAATTAAAATTATAATTAAAACCCCCTCTAAAAATTTCCCCTAGGCCAGTCCCGCAAGCTGGAATAACCATGTCTTAAGGGCGTGGCGGAAGGAAGGGAGATCAGGGATCACCCTGATCTCTGGGGGTAGTTCATTCCAGAGGGTGGGAGCTCCCACAGAGAATGGGAGCTCCCACCCCAATTCTAAAATGATTAGAAAGTGTCACTACTAATATCAATATAAAGTGGTTACAAAATAATACTAATAATATCAAGCTTAAGCATAATAAAATCATAAGCATAATAAAATCCCTTCAGTTGGAAAAGAGGGCCGGGGAAACCAGATCCCAGTGACCCTTTCGGGGGTAGCGCTCCATGACAATCTTTCTGGTCACAGTTGTTAAGTTAGTCACACGGTTGGTAAGTGAATCCAGCTTCCCCATTGACTTTGTTTGTCAGAAGGTCACAAAAGGTGGTCACATGACCCCAGGATACTGCAACCATCATAAATTTGAACCAATTGCCAAGTGACTGAATTTTGATCTAATAATCAAGAGGGTGCTGCAATGGTCGTAAGTGTGAAAATCTGTCATAAGACACTTTGTAATATCTACATACATTTAAAACAAGAAATGTTAAAATGCTTATTTATTTGATTTCCACAGACCCCAAATTGAGAGCCACTGATCTAGCAGACTCAAAGGGATGGGATTGCCACAAGGGTGTCCCAAGGCAGGTCAACCACGTCAAGATGGCGGCCAGACCCGCCTTCTACCCATATGTAAATAAGGGGCGGGGCTTCCATCCCTGAGCCCTCTAGGGTTCTTCTTGCTTTGCAGCATCTCCCCCGCTTCTGGGGAGCAGGGCCTTTGAAAGAGGGGTCTGCGAGAATCCATGGGAGATGGGATTGACTAGCAATGGGAAGGATCCTCTCCTTTTTGTGGGGGGAGGAGGGAAGGAGGAAATGTGGGTGGAGGTATGGGGAAGGAGAGGCCAAAAGTGAATTTTAGAGGAAGCTGGGCAGAGTGTTTTGTCTTGGGAAGTTAGTCCTGCAAGGCTGAAGAACTTGACACCCAGCCTTTGCCAATCCATAGCACCTCTAAACAAACCTAATTTCTTTTGCCCAGCATACTTGCAAGAGAGGAAAAGATCTGCTGACCTGAATGGGAGCTACGAGCTCAGGGGTTTTCAGGTTCTGCAATCAATTTCATCCCGTCTTCAAATGCAATCGACCCATTTCTTTGTGACATTTTTGTGCCAATAAAGGGCCACTGCTATGGAAATTATTATGGGCGTCAGGTTTAGGGGATTAGGATAGTATGGTTTGTGGGTTATTTTTATTTACTGTGGCTGTAAATAGATTATGGTTGTTGTGGATTTTATGGCTTTTATGGCAGTAAATCAAAACAAAAAGAAATGAAACTGATGTTGTATTGTATAACAGCAGCAAGGACTTTAGTTGCTCAAAATTGGAAAACAAAAATGTTACCAACTATGGATGATTGGAGACAGAAAGTATCGTATTTTGCAGAGATATCCGCGTACCTGAAGGATCATTCTCAGGAGAAATTTATCTCAACGTGGAGAAGATGGATAGATTATATTC
>NW_015402412.1:0-3828 GCF_001527695.2 Protobothrops mucrosquamatus
TTTTTTTTTTTTTTTTTTTTTTTTTTTTTTTTTTTTTTTTTTTTTTAGAAAACAAGCACTGGTTAGAAGTATCCATATCTGGCCATTTCTTCTTTGTGCAGCCTTATCAAGAGAAATATTTCTAAAAGTAGAATCCTTATATATATATATATCTATATATTCAACATATTTCAGTGTACAAAAAAAAGATGAGTAACATAAGATAGCAAAAAACTGAATAGAAAGCATGAAGGAATTAGAAAGGGGGAAAAGGGATACTTAAAATAATTATATAATATTACTGGTCTTTTTGATTTATGAAGGCTTACTGTTGTATGTTATATACAATATTGGCAAGAAAAACTAAATGCATAGGAATAGAAAAGGTGGTACCTGGTTCAATAGTAGTAACTATGAGAAGGATCTTGGAGTCCTAGTGGACAATCACTGAAATATGAGCCAACAATGTGTTGCAGCTGCCAAAAAGGTCAGTGCAGTCCTAGTGTCAGATCTGCCCCAGCCGGGTCCTCAAGAAAGTAGGACTCTTGAATCCATTGAGTTGAATCAAAAGAACTTTTACTGAGAGAAACTGGATGCAGTAAAGTCAGGCAGAATCTGAAGGTCCCGCGCAAAGCATAAAGCAATTATTTCGGTTTCCCAAACTCAATCCCCTCCCCCAACCAGTCCACTGGCAGCCAGTATGATGCCGAGAAGATATTTTGAGAATGCTGAGGTACTAGGCAGATAACAGTTCACACTCAGGGCGCGACAGACTTGGAACCTGGCAAAAACTGGCTGGGAAGAAGTCTGACCCATCTCCAAAAACAGTCCTCCTCCCTAATTCCCAAGTGAACAGCAGAAACAAAAAATCACAAGCATGCCATCCCCCCTCCCCTCAGCACAACGGCAGGACACCAGAATACAAATGGTGGACCTGACACCTAGGCTGCATTAACAGAAGGAGAGAGAGTCAAGATCACGTGAAGTGTTAGTACCTCTTTATAATGCCTTGGTAAGACCACATGTGGAATATTGTATCCAGTTTTGGTCGCCACAATATAAAAAAGATATTGAGACTAGAGTGCAGAGAAGAGCAACAAAGATGATTAGGGGACAAGAGGCTAAAACACATGAAAAACGGTTGCAGGAATTGGATATGTCCAGTTTAATGAAAAGAAAGAAAGGGGAGACATGATAGCAGTGTTCCAATATCTGCCACAAAGAATAGGAGGTCAACCTATTCTTCAAAGCACCTGAAGGCTGAACAAGAAGTAATGGATGGAAACTAATCAAGGAGACAATAAACCTAGAACTAAAGATAAAATTCCTGACAGTTAGAACAATTAATTAGTGGAACTGGAAAAAACCTCTAGTGTTGGAACTTGCTCCAACACTAGAGATTTTTAAGAAGAGACTAGATAACCATTTGTCTGAAATGGTATAGGGTTTCCTGCCTGAGCAGGGGGTTGGATGAAAGGACCTCCAAGCTCCCTCCCAACTCTGTTATTCTGTTATTGTTAAATATAGTCTGTATATTACTAGATACCATTCAAGTAAAAATATCACTGCAACATTTACTATGAGAGACCCAAACTCAGGGCAGGATTATTGGTAGGTAAAGCAAAAAGCTGTCAAAGTTTTACTTGCTGCCAGCAAAACACCACCAGTAGCAACAGATAAGCTTCAAAATGGTTCCATTAATCTGGCAAAGTAAGAGGGAGAGCAGGCTGTATGTCATAAGCTCAGTTATCTTCTGAGCCAGTTGTACTGGCTAGCATTCTTTCATGCTGCCAATAAAGCCAAGAAATCAGATCAGAATTTGACAGCTTTGCCCTCTGAGCCATGGTAAAATAAAGTAGGTCAAAACAACAGTCTAAGAAGCAAAATATGTTTCTAATAAAATTGATGTAAAAAGTAGAACACATTTGCCTTCTATCGTTAAGTTTTAAAAGCAAAGTATCCGTATTCATTATGGAAGAATGAAATGGTTTACACATAAAGACAGAAATTTAAAAATAGAGAAATGAAATAATGATAGAACAAAACAGGATAGATAAATAGGATTAGATAAAACCAGATGCCCTGGTTTAATCTAATCTAAGGACAAGTAATGTTTTTTGGCTTATGCCTATAGATAAATTGTAATGAAATAAAATACCGAATTTTCTTCAGTGAAGAGCAAAAATAAAATAGTTCCTCACAGCTATTTTGTTGGGTTATTATATTACAGTATAGTCCTAAGAGATACATTACATAATTACTAGTATCCCATAGCCTTTTTTCTTATATTCACATTGGAAATATTACCAGCATACCTCATGTGTCTGTTCTGGCAGGAAAATATATTGTTTCTCTCTCACTGTCAGATGAGCTATGTGGACACCACAGAAGTCTATAGGTGGATAGCAAAGGACCGGGGGACAAGAGACCCATGACCCGTGATGTCATGATAGAAAACCTGAGAAGTGTAAGCTTGGGCCACCTGTCAGGATCCAAGGATGCAAAACCAGTGTTTGCATCATAATGTTATGGGTTGTATGCTGTTATTCTGATGCAATTTTGGTTTGGTACAGCCGCCTATGACAGAAATGTGTTCAAGTAAACATTTTTTCCATAGTTTTTCCACTGACCTTACTGCCTTTTCCTAATGAATCCCTCCTACCTCCTCATTCCTATCTATATTCAATGGAGGGGCTGAAGAATGGAATCACACAGTAAGTATATTAGCCTAAACTAGTGTTTTTCAAACTCAGCATTTCTTTTTTTACCAGAATTCCCCAGCCAGTGTGCTGGAAGCTGAAGTTCATCCATCTTAAAAGTTGACAGGTTTGACAAACAACAGTCTAAACCACCACATTACTTATACATTTTGGCAGAGAATGGATTCTTTGAATCATATACATTATGATGACTAAGGTTAGGTCTATGCAAAGCCTTACAGACATTTGCCATCAAGAAAACTAGATTCTCACATTTTCCCATGGGCCGGAGATATTGAAAGGGGTTCCATTACAGAATCTTGGAGACTGTAGATGTGTTCTTTACCCCCTATTGTTCAGCAAGTATGTTAAGATAGGCCTTCTCTGGTCCTCTGTCTTCATGTAGAGGGATGTTGTTCCCTGCTCACCAGATATGGCAGGAATGCACATCTGTTCTTATCCTGCATCGCAAACAGATGTCCCCTTTCCAGGCTCAGATAATTCCAGGGCAAGGAGCTTCACACCTTGCAAGAACACAATGGAGGCCCTTTCTTTGAACATTGAAAGCATCCACATCTTTTGCAAGGTTTGGAAGCTGCTCCTGGCATGCAGATGCACTCTTGGTCCCAGGGGAAGTGCTGCCTTTGTGCTTAGTGTATTGCAAACTTTGTGGCATGTTGTACAAAAACTACCTTTGATAATGTGTAGATTTATTATACTTCATCTTAAAATAAGAGTTTCCCAGCTCAAGTCAGTCTGAAGTAAAAATGCATGTATCATGCATCTAGATGCTTTATTCTATGTTTTTATTTTAGGAGGGCATAACAAACACAGTTCTATGCAGCAATCTATATACTTTTGTTGAGAGGTAGAACTGTGAATGACATTTTTTCTAGAATACATATTCATTTCATTTCATTTTTTTCATTTTATTCAATTTGTATCCCGCCTTTCTCCCGAAGGACTCAGGGCGGCTCACAACATTTTTTAAAACAAAAACAAACCCACAAACCCCACCGAATAAAACCAAATTAAAACCAATATTTTAGTGTTGTGGTATTAAAATTTCTAAGAAACCCAATTTAAAATCCTCCCTAGGCCAGGCCCGCTTGTTGGAAAAGCCATGTCTTGAGGGCGCGGCGGAAAGTAA
>NW_015402413.1:0-3826 GCF_001527695.2 Protobothrops mucrosquamatus
CATGAAACGTCTGCAAGAAAACAAGCAAGCTCAGAGAGCACCAAGGACCCCACAGTCATTGTCTTATCCTCCTCCTCCTCCTCCTCCTCCTCCATTCCACACTCCCTTCTACACTGATGTCGTTACCTAGTCAGATTCATGAAACGTCTGCAAAGAAAACCCCCCAGCTGGCAGAACACCCCCAAGGACCCCTCCTTTCCACCCCTTGGCGGTATCGGTCGCTTACCTTGCCAACAATTTCTGGGCACAATCCGTTGCAGGCTTTGCTTAAGGCTGCCGATTTATTCATCCATTCGGTGAGCCGGGCGGCTGCGTCAATCGACCGGGAGGTGAGAGAGACCTTGGCCGGCGGGATTTTCAAGGGCATGTCCCAGGTGGTCATATAGGTACCCCAAGGAGAAGCCTACAGGAGAGGGAGAATCCCTCTCTGTCATGGGTTCAACCCTGCAGGCACGGCGAAAAGCCGGGCCCCGTTCACACGGCAGGGTCCAGGACACAGGTTTGGAGAAGCCCACCGCTGTAACGCAGGTGTGTTCGTAACTCAGGAACAATCTGTGTTTGCAACCAAGAGCCTTTCTTGAAATCTTTGCTGGCTTATGTGCAAGCCAACCTGGGTGTCGTGTGGGAAACCGACCACAGCTTCAACATATTAAGTTATTGCAAGGGGTCCTCGACTTACAACCGTTTTAGTGACCATCCAAAGGGGCAACAGCCCTTAAAAAAAAAGGACAGGGTGGTTTTTCACACCGTTGCAGCGTCCCCTGTGGTCAACGTGATCCAAATCCAGGCGCTTGGCCAGTGACTCGTATTTATGACGGTTGCAGTGATCAAGTGATCCCCTTTTGCGGCCTTGTGATAAGCAGAATCCATGAGGAAGCGGGGATTCCCTTAACAACTGTGTAACCATGGTGGGAAGAAAGGTGGTCAAAGGGGGAGAGACTCCCTTAACCGATGTCTCGCTTAGCGACAGAAAGTTTGGGCTGAATAGTGGCTGTAAGTTGAGGGCTACCTGCACTGATCTTATGGTTCTGTTAGGGCGGTCAGTTCAAGGGATGAAATCCCTGGTTGGAAAAAAAAAAAGAGAATAAGGCTCACCTTAGAGCGTGGGATGGAAGGGAGCAGGTGGCCTCTGTCATTGGCTACAAACTGAGTGAAGCCCTCCCGGGTTGAAGGATGCTGATGGGAGAAAAATAAGGGTGGAAGGAAGAGGAAGGGAAGGGAAGGAGGAAAGGAAAGGAAGTTAGAAGGAGGGGAGGGAAAGAAGGAGGGAAGGAAAGGAGGGGAGGGGAGGAAAGGAAAGGAGGAAAGGGAAGGAAAGGAAGTTAGAAGGAGGGAAGGGAAGGAAGAAGGAGGGAAGGAAAAGAAAGGGAAGGAGGAAAGGAAAGGAGGGGAGGAAAGGAAAGGAAGTTAGAAGGAGGGGATGGAAGGGAAGGGAAGGAGGGAAGGAAAGGAAAGGAAGAAAGGAAAGGAAAGAAGGAAAGGAAAGGAAAGGAAGTTAGAAGGAGAGGAGGGAAGGAAAGGAAAGGAAGAAAGGAAAGGAAAGGAAGTTAGAAGGAGGGAAGGAAAGGGAAGAAGGAAAGGAAAGGAAAGGAAGTTAGAAGGAGGGAAGGGAAGGGAAGGGAAGGAAAGGAGGAAAGGGAAGGAATGGAAAGGAAGATAGAAGAAGGGAAGGGGATGAAAGGAAAGAAGGGAAGGAGAAGGGAAGAGGAAGGAGAGAAAAGGAAAAAGAATGGAAAGGAAAGGATGGTGGAGATGGAGAAAGAGAAAAGATTAGAATAATAGAATATAAAATAGAACAGAATGCAGAATAAAATACAGGAATAAGTGCAGAATGCAAAAGATAGAATGGAATGCAATAGAAAAGAACACAATAGGAAGATAGGAAGAGGACAGGATGGGGAATGTGAAATGCATTATTCATTAGCAGAATTAGCTCTCTAAGATGCTTCTGATAATTCGAGGCACACAATACCAGCACATCCCACTCCTGTTCCTCCTTATTCTCCCGTGCCTGCATTCTTTTCAAAAAAAAATAAAAAACCATCAAAATGCAATCATCCATTAGACTTAATCTGGCAAATTTAACACTTTTCCTGCTCTGTTTTTAACCTCCGACGTTCATTAATTAACAAGGTTCCAGAAGCAAAGCCCCGCCGTCCCATCTGAGCCGTTCCCCGGAGGATGGTGAGAAGCACATCCCATTTTGGTTTTGATTTTTTTTTTAAAAAAAAAAACCAAAGTCTTTTACAAATCTTGAAATCTTTTATAAATCTCGAAAAATGATTAAAATACGTCATATGACAAAATCCGCAAAGCGGAACCAAAGGCCTGGAACAGACTTTTTTGTTTTTTAAAAAAATGTTCATGTTTGCTTAGAGGTTTACCATTGATTTTATAAATTCTGTTTTATAAATTATTGTATTTACAACCCACCATTTAGCAGCTGTTTGAAGTTACAACAGCACTGAAAAAGAGTGACCTGGAGCTGGTCCTCACACTTACGACCGTCATAGCTTCCCCCCCCCTTTTTTTTTTTTTTGGTCTTGGAAGCAACTCACCGCCTTAGTAACTTTGGGAAGACTCCAGCTTTGCAAATTCCGCGGATTATAGGCATCTTCATACTGGAAAATGACATGGGGGGGTGGGTGGTAAATGAAATATATAAAGCAATATATCAAAATATAATAATAATAATAATAATAATAATAATAATAATAATAATAATAATAATAATAATAATAATAATAATAATAATAATAAAGTTGGAAGGGACCTTGGAGGTCATCTAGTCCAACCCCCTGCTCAGGCAAGAGACCCTATACCATTTCAGACAAATGGCTGTCCAGTCTCTTCTTAAAAACCTCCAGTGTTGGAGCATTCACTGCTTCTGGAGGCAAGGAGTTCCACAGGTTAATTTTTCTAAGTGTCAGGAAGTTTCTCCTTAGTTCTAGGTTGCTTCTCTCCTTGATTAGTATATCAATGTATATGTATTGAGATACTGAGATATAGATATAGATATATAGATATAGATATAGATAGGTAAGTAGATAGATAGATAGATAGATAGATAGATAGATAGATAGATAGATAGATAGATAGATAGATAGATAGATAGATAGATAGATAGATAGATAGATATAATAAATCATGTGTAAATAATGGGGAACAGGCCAAAACAGGATGAAAGGGGGGGGCAAATGGGGGCAGAGCCTGTTGAGAAAAGAAGGGGGGGCACCTCTGCTGCAGGAAAATGGATTTTTACCCCCCAATAAAAAAGAGTGGGGAAAAAATCATAGATTTAACCGTTATTTATCAAAATAATAAGAACTGTATTATTTCAAGGTTTGGAAAGAAGACATTGTGGAGAAAAGGGGAAATCAACTAAAGTTACTATGTGGATTATGGATTCTAGAAACCAATTGCTAATGATTTTTCTTTACAAAGGTAAACCCAGCAAACACATTGTTTACCCACTATTAAGTGACTTATGTTTTTAAAAAATCAATAAAATGTATGGGGGGGAAAAGATTATATTTTATTTTATTTTATTTTATTTTTCTCTTTGTCTTGGGAAAAAAAACTTTGGCTCCTGTGGGAACTTGGGATGGAGAGGAGAAAATGGGGTGGGGGGTGGGGGGGCGTGTGGAATCCCTCCTGCAGAATCCCCCCCCATTCTGCGCTCCAAGAGATCACCCTTTATGGGATATGTAGTCCCGAGCACCTCTCCTCCCCATCTGCATGGAGATGGGAGTTGTAGTCCAACATAACTGCAGGGTGCTATGGGGCAGGGAGGGTCGAAGCCCCCCCCGTCCTGAGGTTTGCCTCC
>NW_015402414.1:0-3824 GCF_001527695.2 Protobothrops mucrosquamatus
AAGAAGAAGAAGAAGAAGAAGAAGAAGAAGAAGAAGAAGAAGAAGAAGAAGAAGAAGAAGAAGAAGAAGAAGAAGAAGAAGAAGAAGAAGAAGAAGAAGAAGAAGAAGAAAAAAAACAAAAAAAAACCAAAGATGATATCAGTGGTAATAGACACCTTGGGTACAATCTCTAAACATCTGGTGCACCACTTGAACACCATTGACATTGATGAAATTACCATTAGTCAATTAAAAAAGACAACTTTATTTGGAAGAGATTATATTCTGTGGCCATACCTTTAATATCATCAAACAACTTCTGCCTATTCCAGGTCCTTGGGAAGAACTCTATAGATGGCTAAAAATAGCATATCCAGTCTAAACATCTGACTGACTGTGCTACAAACAATCATAATAATAATTTGACAGATGATTCTTAATTATGAAATATGAAACAGGTAGATTAAATACTTTTTTGCCGAAAGATAATATATCTTCTGTAATGAAAAGTCAAAGCATTTTATAACCTTGTGCTCAAGGCTGCAAATTTTAGGAGGATTTTCACTTGCATTTTATTTGATAGATTTCACCTGATGGTCGTGTATAACTCAGACACGTTTAGATGCCAGTCTTGTTTTAACCAGGGTTTGTTTATGTTTATGTTTATGTTTATTTAGATTTGTATACCGCCCTATCTTCCTTACGGGACTCAGGGCGGTGAAAAGGCGATAATAAAAATCACAATAAATATCTATTCTAAAATCAAATTAAATAAATAAAGGCCTGCTCTAAAATACCCCATATAAAAACCTATACTAAAACCTAATTAAGACTACGTCAGGCCAGCCGCATGAAATAGATGGGTTTTCAGGGCTCAGCGAAAAAGGCGCAGGTCCGCAGTTGTACATAGGTCAGGGGGTAGGTCATTCCAGAGGGCAGGAGCTGCCACAGAGAAGGCTCTCCCCCTGGGGGTCATCAGCCGGCATTGACTGGCCGATGGCACCCTAAGGAGGCCCTCTCTGTGGGAGCGGACTGGTTGAAGGGAGGTATTTGGTAGGAGGCAGTCTTGCAAATACCTAGGTCCATTGCCATGGAGCGCTTTAAAGGTTGTTACTAACACCTTGAAGTGCACCCGGAAGGCCACAGGCAGCCAGTGCAGCTCACGCAGGAGAGGTGTTACATGGGAGTATCTAGAGGCCCCCAAAATCCCCCACACGGCCGCATTCTGAACTAGCTGGAGCCTCCAGGTGCACCTCAAGGGGAGCCCCATGTAGAGAGCATTGCAATAGTCCAGGCAGGAAACAACGAGGGCTTGAGTGACCGTGCGTAGAGCGTCACGATCCAGAAAGGGGCGCAACTGGCGTATCAGGTGAGCCTGATGAAAAGCCCCCCTGGCCATGGCTGTCATATGATCGTCTAAATATAGCCGAGTGTCCAGGAGGACGCCCAAGTTGCGGGCCCTCTCCGCGGGGGCTAATGACTCACCCCCGATAGCCAGGGATGGAGCCAACTGGCTATATCGTGACACCGGAAACCACAGTCACTCGGTCTTGGAAGGGTTGAGTCGAAGCCTGTTCCTCCCCATCCAGACTCGCACGGCCTCCAGGCACCGGGACATCACTCTCTCTACTGGTTGCCATCATATTCTGCCCTTGGTGTGCAATACAAGCTATAGCCCATACTTTCTAAAATATATGGCAAGAATAGGTGGAATTATATCAATAACCATTATCATCTGCAGTGATTTCTTATCTCACACACAAGCATGCATTCACCCCATGTGATGTCAGCAAGCTTTCAAATCTGCTCTATTATGAATGTGCCTTTATTTTTCCTTGTATCCAATCTGCTATTTCTGCACAGTTCCCCTTAGGAAAAACTATATAAGTCACAATCAACTATTTCAGTGAGAGATGGAAGTTCTGAACCATGACAATTAAGCTCAAAGACTTAGTAGGTTATTGCTGCTTATTGTGTTTCCATTTTTAGCATCCAGCCATTGGTCTTATTTCCTTAATAAAAATGGGAAGGCATGATCTTTCCAGCCACCTAAATTAATTATTTAATTAGTAAGACTGCCAATTAATTTGCAGTCCATTAATCAGAAAGATCTAATGACACTTATATCAGTCTATCACTCATTGTGCAACCTGTTTTACCACCCTTGTTCTCTACATCTGTTAATTCAGCAGATTTGTATGTGTGTGTGTGTGTGCTTTTTTGAGTGGGTACAAAATGAGCTGCCAGCAGCCAGTTCTCCACAGCAAGCAGGAACTCTGGGGCAAAGGGTTGGCAGAGACCTTGTCCAGCTGAGGCAGTCAGAATGCCAACCTTCCCTTAGCACTTTTGGCCTGTTTACATGATAGTAACAGATGGATTCTTATTCTGCAGGGTTTTGCAACTTACAAGAATAAAATGTTTCCTGCTTGTCATTTCATTTTTCATGGGCAAAGGTAAACTTCATAACTGTAAAATGAACCAGAGAAAGACTAAATAAATAAATATGGCCTTTGAATTTTTTTTCAAACCAATTAAATTACTTTTCTCTCCGTGGAGTAGTGAGATTCTATGGTCAAATAGAATGGACCATTCCAGACCAGTACTATTCATTCTAATTGACAGCAGACTTATCCCAGTCTTTGTGTCTCATATCCCATATCTCATATCTCATATCCTATATCCAGTGGTGAGCTGAGATATTTCTCCATACTTTCCATATAAGAACAATGATCCCATTCTTAGAGAAATGACAGTAATATGAATTTTAATATACTTTCTATATTATGATTTCAGATGCTATTGCCAATACTGTAAAATAGGATAAATATAAGATGTTAATTTTGGAAAAATACACAGATATACTGTATAATAGCAATATCTATATCATCTATATATCTTTATCATCTATCTTTATCTATCTATCTATCTATCTATCTATCTATCTATCTATCTATCTATCTATCTATCTATCTATCTATCTAATAAAGAATATAATATTTGATAAGTCAAACCCATTAAACCCATTTTAACTGGACTGTTTCATTTTAGGTGTTTCAAGGAGCATGAGACTTCTAATTAGGACATTTGGTCAGAATACTATATAATATCTCCAAATACTGTTATTTGGGAGCAAATTAAGGCCAGGGTGAAAATAAATCAGAATCTGGTAATATTTCAGGACTCCTGAGGTGAATAAGCAGAGGTTCAATCATGCAAAAAGAATCCAGAAATTATAGTAAGAGCCCTGGTAAGTGTACTTACATTCTTCCAGTAATATTTCAATTGTTAAGAACTTAACTCTTGGGAATTCAGAGCACTGATCCTTAACTAAGCCTCACCTGCAGGCAATAGAGAATCTAGAATGGTGTTTCCCAAACTTCACATCTTCCAGAAGGGCACATTTCAAGTCCCCAAAGTCCATATATTTGGAAGTTGCCTTGTTTGGAAAAGATTCTCTTCTCACACATGGAGTCTTATTTTTCAGTAAACTTTTCTTAACAGAGCATTATGCATTCATGCTAAGTCTATGAATTACATGAGATTCTAAGAACTGGGTGGCACTTCAGTTGATATCCTGAGGATTTTGGGTCTTAAGTTTGATCCTCATCCCATTGTGAAACATTTCTGGGAAAGGCATGAATGGATGTTTAAACATAAACAGGGCTTAATATTATAAGATTAACTTATCCTTAGAGAAATGCAGATCATTCTAATTCTGGTTACAGATAATTTATATGTGGTTTTTCTCTGTGACATTTTCTGCATATTTGCACTTATTACTCTAAGCAGCTTTCATTACATTTCTTCTTGTATAACATTTATATGTTTTTTCTTCTTCTTTTCTT
>NW_015402415.1:0-3823 GCF_001527695.2 Protobothrops mucrosquamatus
TTCCAGATTTGGGAATGGAGGCTGATTAATTTCATGGGTCCTTGGTTTCTATCCTGCACAGTAAGGATTTATCTAATCATCCCACACAAAACAAGGCTTATTCTGAGTTTAAATGAACAAAAAGGAAGGAGCAAAGAAAATAATAGGTAATACAAGCTGTAATAATACAAGCTATAATATCTAATAGACATTAGGTACATGTTTAACCTTCAGCTCTAAAATATTTCCCATCTTTGGCACCTTTAATAGTCATAGATGGACTCTCTTCCTCTGTTGTCAGGTGTCTAGGTCTGTGTGAAGGGGACAGTATTAAAGCTTGAAAATACTATATACACCTGGGATTCAGAAGGAGTTATCTTTGATTGCTACCCCATGGAAGGCCTGGATGGTCAAGGAAGACAGGTGCTGTCATAAACCCTTTCTAGCCAGGATGCTCATCCTCCTTTCGGCAGCACCACAGTTCCCTTTACCTGCATTAATTCTGCTCAATTCCACACCATAATCAGGCAGAAAACATAGAAGAAGCTAAAAAGAGTGTCATGGTTCCGAAAGAAGAAAGAACTTTGAGGCATTGCTTACCTTAAAGAATCTTTAATTTGCAACATAGCTTTGGCACATACATAGAGAAGCCAAAATCTGAATTCTCCTCCCCCAGACTCACAATAACAAAGCATAACTCACTTCATTTAACAGTCATTAATCACATTCTCTAATTAGTTTGAAGCGTGAACTTTTCCTCCCATTATCTCCTCTTATTACAACTAACCTTGAAGAATACTCTACTGAGATATTGTTATGGCTAACTAGTCCCCAAGCACATTCTTCCTCCCTCCCTTCCAGCACCATCTAATTTTAACTCTAAAAGTAATACACAGGTTAAATAGAAAATGTCTGCATCTTCATATATTGTCAAGCAAGAACATCCGATGTTAGCAGTATTGACAAAGAGGCTTAAAAAAATTAAAAAGTGAAGAAAAGCCACACTCCTTCCAAATCCAGCAAACTAGAGAAAATCCTGGCTCTGCCATGTGCATGATTTTTATTTATTTACCTACTTATTTCAACATATGCCACTCCATTTTCAAAACATTAAAGATATTATACAATAGGGTTAATATTCATAGGAAAACAAGAATAACAATCAATAACTGAAAAGATTCTTGACCAAATTTATTCATCCAAATCAAAATGGATTTTTACCAAAAAGACAAATAAAAAATAACTAGATGATTATTTTAGATACACTGGGATACTATGAAATGCATCCAGGAAAACAAATGGCTCTAGTTTTCTTAGATGCTCAAAAAGCTTTTGATAACGTAAGTTGGGAATTTATGATACAACAATTAAACTGTATGGACTTTGGAGAAAAGTTTATAAAAACTATTAAGACAATATATGATAAACAAACAGCAAAAGTAATTGTCAGTGTGGATTATATGGAGAACTTTAATATAAAGAAAGGCACAAGACAAGGATGTCCACTATCCCCACTCCTGTTCATATTAACTTTGGAAGTTCTCAATAGGAATATCAGACAAGATCCGGAAATTAAAAGGAATGGCGATAAAAGATGAAAGCTATAAATTACAAGCATTTGCAGATGAGGGAAGCATTTGCTCATCCAAACTTAGTTAAATTTGAGAAAATTTTAACATATAAGGATATTCTGAATACCGATGGGAAATTAAAATCTAAACAAGAGCTAGAAGAGCAGGGCATTGACTTATCATGGTGGCCCCAACTGCAAATGCAATCGAGGTATGATAAAGATGTAAAGATATGTGGTTTTTATAAAGACCAGACAATGTTTGATCAGGTGTTGTTAACTTCTGATGAAAAAAATGTTTAAAAAACTGAATAAGTTTTTATTGAATCTGAAAATGGAAGATGAACAAGTGAAAGAAACAATGATAATATGGGCAATTCTTTTTGATATAATATAGAATTAGAGAAATGGCAAAACCTCTGGGAAAGAAACTATAAACTGACAATGGCTACTTCGTATAAAGAAAACTTATATAAAATGTTTTATAGATGGCATCTTCAACCTGTTAGATTAGCAAAAATGTTTAAAAATATGTCTAGTAAATGTTGGAAATGTAATCAAAATCCTGGTACATATTATCAGTTGTAGTGGAAATAATAATAATAATAATAATAATAATAATAATAATAATAATAATAATAATAATAATAATAATAATAATATTAAAAAAGTTGGAAGGGACCTTGGAGGTCATCTAGTCCAACCCCCTGCTCAGGCAGGAAACCCTATACCATTTCGGACAAATGGCTGTCCAGTTTCTTCTTAAAAACTTCCAGTGTTGGAGCATTCACCACTTCTGGAGGCAGGTTGTTCCCCTGGTTAATTGTTCTCACTGTCAGGAAGTTTCTCCTTAGTTCTAGGTTGCTTCTCTCCTTGCTTAGTTTCCATCCGTTCCTTCTTGTCCTGCCTTCAGGCGCTTTGGAGAATAGCTTGACTCCCTCTTCTTTGTGGCAGCCCCTGAGATATTGGAACACTGCTATCGTGTCCCCCCTCGTCCTTCTCTTCGTTAAACTAGACATACCCAATTCCAGCAGCCTTTCCTTATATGCTTTATCCTCCAGTCCCCTAATTGTTAAAGCAAAAAGTTTTGAACAAAAATATATACTTGATTAGAAAAGATGTTAGGGAAACACGTAGACTTTAAACCTGAAATTTTTTTATTAGGTATAATTCCAGAAAAAATTGCCAATGTGTATTTAACATTACATGTATTAACAGCAGCGAAGATTGTATTTGCGCGGCACTGGAAAAATGAGATAACACCATTGGATGAAGCGATAATTAAGAAAATACTGGACTGTGCTTGAAATGGATAGACTCACATTGAAAGCAAGCAAGTGATCCAGCAGGATCAGAAATTTTGCACCTCTCCATCCCGGTCCTATCAAAGGCCAGCAACCTTTTCGCCGCGCCCTCAAGACATGGCTTTTTCAACAAGCGGGTCTGGCCTAGGGAGAATTTTTAAATAGGGACAATTTTAATTTAAATCTTAATTAATTATACAGCGAAAAAATATTTGGTTTTTAATAGGTTTTTATGGGGGGACGATGTTTTTATGTGTTTTAATATGCTGTGAGCCGCCCTGAGTCCTATGGGGAGAAGGGCGGCATATAAATCCATGTAAATAAATAAATAAATAAAATAAAATAGATTTGGTCTCAACCCAGGCCTGAATCTTAACTGAAAAAGATCCAAATTACCCATTTCATTCAGGGCTCTCTACAGCTATAGTCCAACCATGGCAAAGTTTCCTAAAATGGGGAGATTGGAATCTAGCCAGTAATTTATCTAAAGTAGTTAGTTGAGTAACGCCTTCTTGAGAAGGAGGCAGGCAACTGCCCCTTTCAAGGCAGAGGGAATTACCCCTCACTCAAGGGCGGAAATCTCATTTGTAGGTGACATTCTAAACAGCACAATGAATTCTGTCCATTTCCTCAAACTACAATCTTGCAAATTTAAGCATCAGGTGCCTCCGCTAGACCTGTCAGCCAGTGTCCAGCTATGGCTGAATATGAGAGAATATTTCTTGAAATGCCAAGCAGGTTTTTCACCATAATCTTCCAGCTCATTTTTCCTTAGGACTTTAAAAATGATCCTACCCTGCTAATAAAGGCATATTATGGCCAAGAAAAGGCATCATAACTCTTACTTACAGCCTGGGTGGACAGATTTTTTTGTGCCTGAGGGCTTTACTTGTTCTCTCTCTCTCTCTCTCTCTCCCTCTCTCTCTCTCTCTCTCTCTCTCTCTCTCTCTCTCTCTCTCTCTCTCTCTCT
>NW_015402416.1:0-2500 GCF_001527695.2 Protobothrops mucrosquamatus
AATATCAAACCAGTACAAATAGAAAATGGCATTCACAGAAATTCAATTATAATACAATTATAAGATAAAATGTTGCCACAAACCATTTCTTAGGGACTATAACATATAAATTGCAGAATGAATTTGTGTAGGAGATTTATACCAATTTTGCAAAACCAGAGAATCTAGAGAGATAATTTCCAAATCAAGACAAAATGTTGACATGCCAAATTGGAGAAAAAAAGTTGCCTTATCACATTTTTTGCACGAGGCAGATGCCATAATCAAATTATATTTAAGATTTTGAAGTATTGGTTTCTTATTCAAACCCAAATATATATTTTTGGTGTCTATCCATATGTCAAAATTAGCACGTTGCATAAGGATCGATAGCAATTACTTTCTCCTTCCAACTTCTAATTCTGTACCTAATTATGAGGAATGAATGCAAAGTGAAGTGGGGCTTGGGTAATTTTTAAACTCATTGAGGTGAACCTAGATGAACTAACATGATGAACTGGCATTTCCTTCAGCTAAAATATGTACCCTAAGGAAGATGACCTTGATGGAAATGTATAGAAGCTGTTAGCTAGGTAAAAGATGGTCAAACTTTTTATAAATCCAGAACAATGAGATATCATTTGGAATTGCTTAAGGCAGACATCTCCATAATTCATTAATAATAGCAAAGTGAAAGAGGTACAGTACAATCAGATTTTCAAGATTCTATTATAACAGTCATTCTCAATAAAAGAAGTTTTATCTTTCTGTGGAATTGATTTCCTGAACAGCTCCACATAAATTAGCTACTTCTAGTTTTGGGTTATATGCATATTTCATTATTAGTTCCTCAACATCATTATCCATGCTACTAATGAAACAGTTGAATACCCCAGCACAGAGTTCTGTGGCACTCCATCAAAACTACTTTTTAAGATGGTATGGAGTGTTTTACGACTATTCTCTCAATGTGATCATTCAGAAAATTATGACTTTAACAGCTGAATTATATAATTCATATTTTACAATTGCATTAATATAGATAGCGTGACAAATATGGTTTGTGACATAAAGAAAAACTTTGTCCGTGGCATTCCTTAATCTATTAAACTAGTAATTTTGTCCAATTTTTTTTTATTATTAGTCTGGCATGATGTGTATGCCATTATATTCTGGTTCTTCTTGTATTCTTATCCAGGTGTTCCCAATCTTTCTGCTTGAAGAATTGTCCATTGTGAACAGTGATGTCTCAGATCCTTAATGTCTTAGATTCCCATTCTTTTCTTTTTAAAAAATAGTGACAATTGTTCTCCTTCACTCTCCTGAAACCCACCAATTATCTAGAACTCCTCAAGATTGCAAATGGTAATTCTGCAACCATCTCAGATAGTACCTTTAGGACTTTGGATATAATTCATCTGGCCCTCAAGTTCATTTAACTTAGTTAAGTGTTATTTTGTCATCAACTATATTGAGCTGAAGCTGCCTTCTTCCATGGCAAGCCTAATTGTTAGGGGTTTGTTTCTATTCTGAAAGAAAGTACATACTATATGACTAAAATCAGTCTGCCTTTTCATCATTACTTGTCAGCAAATAATTTTCCCCTTTTACAGCAGACCCATAGCATCTTGCAATTTTAAGAAAAATAATTTTTGCAAGCATTATATCAATCTGTACTTAGCATTATGATGCAATGTGATTATTGTGATGGATTCTTATTTGATTTTAAGTTCTTCCTTCTATTCCTACCCATGTTTTCTCTTTGGAGTTTCAATAGTACATGAGTCTACATTTCTCCTTCAGGATTTAACCAACCTATTTAAGTTATCAAAACCCACATTTATAAAAATCAGTATTGTCAAGCCTGACAAGATCAAAGAAGCAAGAATAGCATTCATTTCAGTAAGGTATTTTTAATGCTTGTCTGAGTTCAATGCAGAATCCTGAAAACTGAATTAAGAATATACCAGCCTCCTTTAAAGTGAGTTAATTTAGGTAGAATCTCTTGGAAAGACTTTTCCCAACTATCTCCCCACCTGACCTAAATTTCTGTTTATGAGCTAATTAGTCAATTAACTTTCTCCCAACTTTCCCAGTGTTCTTACAATTTCTCACAACACATAAGTTTGACTCTTTTTCCATTCTTCCTTCGGTTACTATCATAACTGAAGAATAATATTGTCACTTTCTTTCAATTGTCTTTGGTTTTTCAATCATTTGGTTCCACTTGATAAGAATGAGGCCCAAGATATCAGATTCCTTTGTTTCTTCTTCCATTTGTTGACAAATGACATTGACAAGAGAGAAGAGAAATTTGTTGGACCTCTGACTCTTAGCAGAGTTAGATTTCCAGCAGATGACAGGAAAATTCAAATCTTCCATTGTCACTATCTTGGGTCTGTCCAAAAAGGTAAGTCATCTGACACATAAGACACTCATCCATTTCTTCTGCCTGTCCAGCTAGTCTATAATTAACTCCAACAATAATATCACTTTTGTTGTCATTTCTTTGTTGACAGTG
>NW_015402417.1:0-3821 GCF_001527695.2 Protobothrops mucrosquamatus
AGCAGTAGAACCTATACCAGGGGTAGGCAACCTCGGCTCTTTTATGACTCATGGACTTCAACTCCCAGAATTCCTGAGTCAGCATAGCTGACTCAGGAATTCTGGGAGTTGAAGTCCATGAGTCATAAAAGAGCCGAGGTTGCCTACCCCTGAGTCCTATACCATTCCAGACAACTTTTTCCAAAGTTTCAATATCTTTCTTGTAATGTGGTGTCAAAAAACTGGATGCAGTATTTCAGGTGTGGCGTTTCTAAGATTTTATAAAACGGCACTATAAAACTAATGTAGTATGTCCAGCTTTGATTCTCCTGCGAGAGAACTCCTTTTCGTTTTCATTGTGGGTTGAAGAATATGTGGATGGCCATTTTAACCCCTATATTAATAGGAAGAGCCAACACAGATTCAGAAGCAGGAGGCAGCATGGACAACTAGAATAACTGTACCACACAATGGGCAGAACACGGTTTTAGCAGGAAGAAGCCTTGGGAGTATTTTCAGACCTTTGGTGCAAATTGGCTTTGCCAGCTCAAATTTGCAAAACAGCCATCTTTTTTTCACAAAAAGCCCATTCTTGGATGAAATGGTTTACATAATAGGAAATCAAATAAAGCATATTTGCATAAAGCAAGGGAAATCTGCAGGGATTTCCTGTGTCAGCCATTTCTAGACTTAGCATTGTAATAAGCATGCACCAAAAATAGCCTTAAGTCCAAAATTAAAAGCTTAAATCCCACGGGCAAATTGTCTCATTGATTTCAAAGGTGGTTCTCATCATGATTATCTCAAATAGAATGTGGTCCCACAGTAAAGCTCTTCACACTAAATTAAAGTTTTGGGGGTTTTTTTTCTGCTTCTGGTGCATTTCCTCTGCAAGGCCTTAAAAATAAATTCCTCTTAAATAAAACTTCATAATTTTTTTTGCCCTCAATCGGGAACAAATTTATAAATTGTGACATAAGCTAGCTATGTCAGCTTTCACGGGCAAGCAAAGAGGAAGTAAAAAAAATAAATCCAGATAGCATCTGTGAGAATACAATCAATGCCCTGCTCCTTTTTTTACACACCTGGTGTGACACAACCATTGCTTCGTCTACGCTACTGCCTCACTTGGCCCACAGATGTTTGTTTGCCTTTCGGCAGAATTCATTCATCAGCCCCTCCACTGCCAACCTCGGTCCCTTCCACGGCCTTTACTTACAGGAAGTCCTTGACTTACGACCACAATTGAGCCCATTTATGTTACTAAGTGAAAAATTTGTTGAGTGAGTTTTGCCCCATTTTATGATTTTTCTTGCTACATTTGTTGAATGAATCACTGTGTTGTTAGGTTAGTCACCCGGTTGTTAAGTGAATCTGGTTTCCCCATTGACTTTGCCTGTCAGAAGATCACAAAAGGGAATCATATGATCCTGGGACATTGCAACCGTCGTAAGTACATGCCAGTTTCCAAGCATCTGAATTTGGATCACAATACCATGGGAATGCTGCAACAGTCGTAAGTGGGAGAAACGGTCATAAATCGCCTTTTTCAGTGCCGTTGTAAACAAACTATTGTAAGTCAAGGACTTCCTGTATATTTTATTGTATTTCTATAGCCACCCAACTTAACCAAGTGACTCTGGGCAGCTTACAATTTAAAATTTTTAAAAGACATTAAAACAATAAAACATCCATAAAATAATTAAATATAAACAGCAGCCGTGATGGTTAATACAGGCAGTCCTCGACTTACAACAGTTTGTTTAGTAACTGTTCAAAGTTACAACAGCACTGAAAAATGTGACTTAGGACCGTTTTTCATACTTACATCTGTTGCATTATCCCCCGTGGTCACATGATCAAAATTCAGACGCCGGGCAACTGACTCGAATTTATGACAGTCACCGTGACCCGGGATTACCTGATCCCCTTTTGCGACCTTCTGACAAGCAAAGTCAATGGGGAAGCCAGAGTCACTTCACAATTGTTTTCCTAATGTAACAACTGTGGTGATTGATTTAACAAGTGTCATAAAATGCTGCAAAATCTACTTAACCATGCCTCACTTAACAACAGAAATTTTGGGCTCAACTGTGGTCATAAGTCGAGGACCACCTGTAGTGAAGGCAAGTAACAGGGCCCTTCACACACACACACTCTGAGCCCCAAAGCAGGGTGCGTAGTCTAGTTTTCAAAGCCTTGCGAGAAGCCTTGGGTCCTGATCCCCGCTGCCCCACATCCTGCCCCGGACTTCACCTTCGACTTACCTTCTGGCTGAACTCCCGCGCTTTCTGCCTCCTCTCCTGATGCACGGCCTCTGCCCTCCGGATGAACTCCTCCACGCTGCTGCTAGCCCATCGCCGGAGCCGCCCCAGCCGCAGCAGTCCCAGCCTGAGGCCTTCATCCTGGCAGGATCGCATCGCGGCAGCCGCATCCTCATAACGCTGGACGTGAGTGCCATCGACTTCCAGGATGTAGTCGCCCGCTTTGATGCCCGCTTTGGCAGCGGGCGAGTCCTGAGCCACGCTTTCCACCTGCACGGGATCGCCTTCGTTGCAGGTCAAGGTGAAGCCAAAGTGTCCCTGCGGCCCCGGGGGAAGGTCCACCTGCTGGAGGCGGGAGACCACACCGATGCTGGGGGGGACATTCTCACACTGCCTGGCCAGGATCGCCAGGGTCTCAGCATTCATGGAGGAAACAGGCTGCCCCTCGATCTCCAATACCTGGTCTCCGGGCTGGAGGCCAGCCACCTGGGCGCTGCTGCCTTCCTCCACAGCCACGATGTAGCAGGGACCATTTCCACGGATCTTAAAGCCAAACTCGTCCGGCCACTCAGCATTGGTGGCAGGCATGGCTGCAAAAGAAAAGGGGCCACACAGAACAGTCAGCCATTCACCCCAAGCGAAAGAACAGTGGGTGACTGCCATGCACACTGTATCAAGGTTGGGTGACCAACCTTGGCAACTTTAAGACTTGTGGACTTCAACTTCCAGGATTGTAGAAGTTGAAATCCACAAGTTGCCAAGGCTGGAGGCCCCACACTATGGAATTGGGACAACTCGCTGCAGCCAACTCACCGTGGCCAACTGTCTGTAGGGCAACTCATCAGAAGGTAGTTAACTAACCATGGGCCAACTTGACACAGGGCATTCAACAATTTAATTATTTAAAATAATTAAGATTATTTTAATTTCTGCCATTCACGTTTCATTTTGTCCTTTGGTATCCTTTCTTTAATGATTCTATTCCACCATTTCTTCGATATGAGTGTAACTCTTTTCCCGCGGTGGGTTGTCCCACAGCAAGCCGGCTGTTGCGAGTGGTCCCTCAGCAAGTTGTTGAGAGCAAGTTGGCCACGGCAAGTTGTCCTAGACCCCCTGCACTATATTAAAACTTGCTTTGCCGGGCATGAAACTCTGCACCGCACCCCCAGGCACCCACCCTCCTTTTCTCCCCCCTCCCCCTCGAGGCAGTCCCTTGTTCTTTTGCTCTCTTCCCACAGCGGGGGCCTTGGGAAGATCTTGCACTGGCAAAACGAAGTGGCCCCATCTCTGGTATCTCACCTTCGGGAGGAGAGGGAGAGGATTGGGCTGGACAAGAAGCAATGGATAGAAACCAGTGGTGGGATTCAAATATGTGAACAACCGGTTCTCTGTGTGGATGCCGCTTCTGGAAGTCCATTCTGGGCCTGGGCAACAAAAAAAATAGCTACCGGTTCTGCCACCACTGGCTGAATCCCACCACTGATCGAAACTAATCAAGGGACGAACCAACCAAGTTTTTTTAGTCACAAGTAATACTACATTAGGGGAGCCCCTTCGCTGTGGGGTGCAGAGCCTGGG
>NW_015402418.1:0-3821 GCF_001527695.2 Protobothrops mucrosquamatus
ATCCTTTCCTCTGCCTTTCCATATTCCTTATCCTAAACTAGAACTAAACAACTAATAAATTATATTTGCTCCCTTCTGGAAGGAATTGCATTCTTTATTTTCACAAATGATGTCTATACATTAGTATTTTTGAATTCCCTAAGAAATATAGCCGTTGCTGTAATATAATTTGCTAGCTGCTAACTTAATTTTAAAAAAAACCTCTAATAAGAGAATTATCTTGAATTTCTCAATTCTCTTCAACCCACAAATTTAAATCCAAATTTGCAACATCATCAGGATATGTTCAGTTCCGTAATATTCATAGCATGCTCCTCTTCTCATCTAGGATTTTATACTATGCATTTTGATTGCTTCTTAATTGGAATAAAAACCTTCTATTGTCAAACATAGGTATGTTGGAAGGTTTGTAAATATTTACTTGGTAGCATATCTCACTGAAACCAGACTCCTGTTTTACATGAATAGCTATTTGGGAACTGTTAATTTGTATATTTTTTGTGCAGGTCTTCACAATTTCCAGAAAGCTCAAGAGGGACTAAAAGTGATAGCAGGTCTAACTGATTTATTTACTTTATTACCCTTACTTAACTATGTGAAAATAATGATACCCCAAATATATATAAAAAGATCGAGAAAGATAAAAAACAGAAAATATAAGTGCTCTATGCCCACCTTTAATTATAACACACACACACACACACACACACACACTGCAAGATGGAATGGATATTTACAGTCTTCACAGCTTTCTTAAAATGTAAAAGATACAAAAGATAACTAAATCTGGGAGCGAGTGCCAAAGAAGCAGAGCAGCTACTGAAAACATCTGCTTTGGAGACACTGTCAAGTACTAAACCTGGAGGGAATTAAGGCAGATCTTCAGACAAGAAGCACAGGGGGCTTTAAAAGTGCAAGTGGCACCTCCAATCACATCTAGAAGCCAACTGGAAACAACTGTAGCTCTCAAGGCAGGGAGGGATAACCTACGCATTCATACATATGTACACATTAGATTCTAACTATTCTTCAAGGGCAGGTCCATGCAGAGTGTGTTACAATAGTCTAGGAAGCTTTAGGGCATGAGTGATTGTGAACAGAGCTTTCTGATCCATAAATGGTCACAATTTAGATAGAACTGTGCAAAAGCTTCTATGCCACAGCTGCCATTTGTTCTTCAAATAGGAATTGTGAGCCTATAGGAATGTGATCATGGGCCATCCCTGAGCAACCTGCTCAGAGTCAGAGATGGAATTTCCCTGACATCATTAGGTCACCAATCCAAATCCACCTTGCAGGCATTTAACAGCCTCCAGGCACTGGGCCAGCCCTTTCATAGCATTGCTTTGGCCTGGGGTTAGACTGATCCGTTCCATCATCACCAACTGGCAACACAACTTTAGAAAGGAGGGAAATCGCCGCAGAACAGTGCCATCCTGCCCCAATGCTTTAGAGAGCAGAAGGATACAATAGTCACTGGTATCAAAAATTGCTGGGAGATCAAAACTTGCATACCCCCAATCATAGTCTGTCCAAAGGATATCCACAAGCACAAAAATGCATTTTCTATGTGGTACCGAATTTCAGCCATGACTGTAAAGGGTCCAAATGATTGAGAATCTATATATTATGAGCTGCAATATAACACTAAAGTGCTTTTATTATTTGGCTTGCTTTCACTGAATGAACAGAAATAAATTATCTTAAATAGTATGAGTCAGCAAATGCTATAAATATATCCATTTTCCATTAATAGTAGTAATAAAGCAAATTTCAAATTATTATTTAATTATTTCATACCTTTGCTGAATTCTGAACATCATTTCCCATTCTTTTGGTCCGTGAAGGGCAGCTGATAAAAGTAAAAATCCATTTCTATGAATGGTCATGAACTTCTTTATTCTTTCAAAAATGACTTTGCTATTTATCAATAGCAAATCTTGAGTATCGGCAAGCAAAAATGCAACACCTGAGAGAGAAGAACTTTTTATTAAGCTATACTTAATTGTTGATTTAAAAGAGTACATATACAGTATGATTTACATATCGTGGGGTATATACAGCTGTTCAAACTGAAAAATACATAAAGCTGCATCCTAAATCTACAATACTGAAGATTAATGTAAATTCCAAGAAGAAAGATGAAAAAATAGTAGACATTTTGGATAATATTTGTTACAATGGTATTATCATCTTGCAAATTTTGTGCAGCAGTCCTAATACTATTGTAACGTAAGGGAATTGGCAAGGCCCAAAGACCCAGAAAAACTGCTTTTCTAATTCAGAACCCCTCATCACCCTTGTATTATTATTTCATTATATTTCTTTCACCATAATTAAATCATTTCTACTTTTCAAAGCATTCTCTTTTCCCATGTATGCATTAATGTATTTATATGTACACCATGTACACCATGTATTCAAAATAAAGTCTTTTTAAGCAGAAATTCTTACTCCTGAGTTTCTAAATGTCCATATCACTTTTTCTGTGAACTGAACTCATTCCCACTGTTCCTTTCATGTCACCTAACAAGTAGTTTTGTCCCACTGGATCATATTCATTCAGTGTTTCATAATGTTTCTTAAAATTCATTTTTAATCTATTTTCATCATTCCCTGGAGCATAGCATGTTGGTCCATGAATTTATGAATTGATACTTTCATATGCATCCACAATAATCTGTATGACAACAACTACTTTCTAACATATACCTTCACTCATGCGTAGTTCTCATTTAACAATGGCAATTGGGACTGGAATTTCTGCTGCTAAGCAATATGATCATAAAGAGGTCAAGTGACTGACTCGCTTAGCAGTGCAATCCCAGCAATCCCTGTTGTTGTCATCAAGTGAGGATCTCAGGTTAAGTGAGGAACCACTTTGAACTTCCTGCCCGCTTCCAATAAGCATAGTAAATGGGGAAGATGGCAATTCCTGGGCAGCTTGCAAGCAGGCTGGTGGGTGGCTAAGTAGCTGCTGTGGCATAGTGTGGCCTTGGCCAGGGATGGTGGTGCTTGTGGTGGTGCCAGGTAGGAGGGTGTGCTGGTGGCTTCCAGGGTGCTGCATCAGCATGGGTAGGTGGGTGCGTGTTAATGGACTGTGGGTGGGTGGGCTGCAAGTGGATGCATGCTATGGAGTATGACATCATTGGATCTTGCCCTCCATAGCTAGGCTCCTCAGGAGTGGCTGAAAAGGGAGAGACTTACAGGAGTGACTTGTCATTTTCCTTGCCACCTTCTCCACTGACTTTGCTTGTGGATAGCTAGCAGGAAAGGTTGCAAATGGCAATTAATGTACATGACTGGAATTTTGCAGGCATTGTAAGTGCAAGCTTCTTTCCAAGCACACAGATTGCAATCACATGATCACAGGTGTGCTGGAACAGCTGGAACTTTGAGGTTGGATTATAAGTATCACTTGTTCAGCACCAAAGTATCTTTGAATAGTTACTGAATGGTCATTAACCGAAGACTACCTGTAATTACACCTATGCTTTCACTTAATGCATGTATTAATCAACTTCACTTTCGTGAGATCAGTCTGCTTTCATTTTGATCTATTATATACTTTCCATTTCATGGATATTAGTTTCAAAACGCATAAAGTACCTATTTTTCTTTCTCTTTTTTTCATTAGGTTTATGCTTGTCAACCATTTATCCCATTTAAAGTAAGCCATTTTGGTGTAGTGGGTAAGATGTTGGCTTAGAAATCAGGGGATCCTGAGTTCTAGATCTCCCTTAGGCATGAAAGCTAGCTGCTGACTTTGGGCCAGCTACTCTTTCTGAACCCAACCCACCTCATAGGATTGCTGTTGTGGG
>NW_015402419.1:0-3820 GCF_001527695.2 Protobothrops mucrosquamatus
ATTGTAAAGTGGTATTAATACTTCACGTGATCTTGATTCTATCCCTCTGTTCTTTGAGTGTTCAGGCCAGGATTTACTGAATCCCAATTTACAATATACAAATTCCTTGGAGGTTTTTTGCATCACATAGGACTTTTTTCTGCGTCTGTCCTTCTGCTTCCCTCTGCGTTAGCCTTCTTTCTCGATATCCCCATATTTCTGTGCATTCTACTTCCTTTCTTCCTTTCCTGCCTCCTTTAAAAAGATATGAAGGAAGGCTGGGAAAAAAAAACGTGGGTGGCCTTCTTTTGCGTCACATGAAACTGGGGTGCAATTTGAAGCCATCCAAGAAAGATCTTTTTACAGCCCAGAATAACCAAGAGCTACATTTACCAGTCAAAGATCAGTAACATGAAGAAGATGAATTGTGATAGAAATGGGATGAATTAGATACTAAATGACACTGTTTCTTTTGTAGAAGCTGAGTATAATTTGAGGCTCCACTTAATGTTCCAATCTTTATTTTTGGAGCACTGTAGCACATAAGCACAAGGATGGCTTCGGGACACCAGATCGAAAGTCCATCCGGTCCCATGTTTTTATTAGTGGCCACGGAGATACTTCCAACTAAGAATGAGGATGACAGTCTACTTTGATCATTAGTCCTCGGCTGTACGAAGGCTCCAGTTCACCATGTTTTTATGGATACGTTTAAAAAAATCATACTGTGTCAGATCAAAGGGTTCCTTCCTGATATTATTCATCTCCTAGGCCAGGGGTCCCCAACCTTGGCAACTTTAAGACCTGTGGACTTCAATTCCCAGAATTCCCCAGCCAGCCATGCTGGCTGGCTGGGTGAGTGAGTGATGAATAAATTGGTGGCAGGAAAGAGAGAGCGCATCAGTTTCATAGGAAAATGGCTCTCTGAAGAAATTTTTTTTTCATGAGGATCTCAAAGCTCCACCTGTGACTTGTTGCAACTCATTTCATCTCCTCCTTCAGCCTTTCCCCAGGAAATAGGTTGGGCCAGCACACAAGAGGTCTATTTATTTTCTTGTACAGCAGCCAATTTTTGGTTCAGGAGGTGAGGACTACTATGGCCACCCAATGCCCCCGTTTCCAATCTCTCTGCTTTGTTGACATTAGCAGCCCTTATGCTGTTTGATGGAAGAAGGCATTTCCTTGCCCTGGATCTACTCGTTTTGGGAACAGAGGTCCTTGTGTTTGCTCCAGGCTGCCCCCCCCCCCATGGAGCATACAGCCCCTCTGTGTATGTGGAGCAGACTTAACCGGTGGAGGTTTGCATGCCAAGGAGCCATTTTTAATGAGGTTCTGCCAGTGTGTTGTGACTGATACAAGGAACGTCCTGTCAGCATTTTCCTTAGGTGGAATATGAAGAAGAGATTCTGAACACTGGACGGTCATTACTATTTGCTGTTTTTTCTTGCCTGATTGTTATACATCTGGTTATAGTGAAGTGTTAACACAGGGGTCTTCAAACTTGGCCCTTTTATGACTTGTGAACTTCCAACTCCCAGAAGTCCTCAGCCAGGCCTTCTGAACATCAACTTTTTCCTGTAAAATACAAGAAGCAGAGTCTACCTTGGTCAAAAGACATTCTGGTTTGCTTCTCCGTTATTGTTAGGCTCCTGACTCAGCCAATCCTTCGAGTCTTCTTTAACAAGATTTGTTGAAATGAAAGGGATAGAGTTGCATGGACGTCAGCAACTACGCTATTCCCGGTTTAGATGTATTCCCCAGCGTATTAGGGCAGGGATTTTCCGTGCTTCTATCTCACGGGCTTCTTTCCAACTGACAAGGAAGCAATTCTCTCCCCCTGATAATGGAGCAGTTTGCAGGTGACTGTTTACAAAATCATCTCCTGAACTTTTTATCCATTTGTCAGTCGACCACTGCAATTGCTAGGATAGCTTGCTGATGACAAACAACTGCCAGCTGGAGGGAAGGTTTTGACAATAGTCCGTATTGTGAGGGCTGTGATATTTGTTCAGAATGTGCTACTGAGTCAGTTGCTCACATTTTTACGCTGCTCCCTCTTTATGATTATTGGCGTGTAGCCTTCATATATCCACTTCTTACTGGCTGTGTTGTTTGGCCAGAACCTAGAAATTGTTCATGTTAATGCTTTTAGACCTTCCATTGACGATTTCCAGGAACATTGCCAAGTTCTGCTTCCATCATTATTGCTATTGCAAAGTTTGAGGCTTAGCTTTGACTTTAGAGCGTTGTATGGACAAACTCAACCGTGCGAGAGCATTGGCTTCCATTTCCTTTGTTTTACTACATCTCGTAGGGTGCTTTGCTTTGCTTGTGTTTGTTTTACTTATGATTACTTCATGTCCTTTTGGACCTTGCCCATCAGGAAAGACTACACATCAATAAAGGAAGGAAGCAAGGAATTGCCTGCTCCAAAGTATACAGAAAACCTGAATTAGAATTAAAACTGAATTTGAATTAGAACCCTGGCCTTTAAATCAGGAATTCTCCTAAGCCAGTGATGGCGAACCTTTTAGAGGTGCCCAAACCACAACCCAAAACCCACTTATTTATCGCAAAGTGCCAGGACCGCATCAGCGTTGTGGTGCCCTGGGGGGGGAGGGCAGGGAGGCACCTCTGAGTGCCATCTCTGACACGCAAAAAGTGGTGGCAAAAAAATGGGCCACCGCACTGCAAGGCGCAAAAACGGTCGCCGCCACGCCACGCGGTGCAGATGCAAGGCGCTGCACCACGCAAGAACGGGGCAGGGCTAGTGGGTATCATGCAGACACTAGCCCCGCCCCATTTGCAGCACGTGCGTGCTCGCGGCCCCATGCGCGCATGCACACATGTAAAATGCTTCCCCCTCCCTTTTCTTCCAGTCCACCAATTGACAATGGTTGGTGACTTCTGCTCTACCACCCCTACTCAAGCTTGCTAGTCGGCCGCTTCACCTCCTTTGTGCTGGGCGGGGCTCCTGCTCCAGGCGGCGGGGGCAGCCTGATGGACCTGCTGCTGGCGGCGGTGGCACGCGTGCCAACAGAGAGGGCTCTGAGTGCCGCCTCTGGCACGCGTGCCATAGGTTCGCCACCACTGTCCTAAGCTATCTGACATGGATACTGAAAAAATAATGGGACTGTTCGGCAATGAGCTGGTCATTAGGCCCCCAGGCTGGACAAAACAAAACTAAAATCCAGTGATTCCGGAGCTTACTGAAGTGGGAAAGGTGGTTTAAAACAGACTACAATGTATCTATGCTTAATCACCTTCCTTTTTTTTTGGTATTTCTTACTAGGAAACCTGGTACTGGTATGGGGACACTGGTGCAGACAATGTGGTCATGAGTGGGATGAAGTGCTCTGGGATAGAAATGGCTTTGTTCCACTGTCCTCATGATGCCAAGGTCTCCTGTCCCAAGGGAGGTGGACGCTATGCAGCTGGTGTTTCCTGTACAGAAAGTAAGCGCTTCAGTTTCCTTTGCTCAAAATCTAGACCACGGTTTATCTGAATCACAGTCAAGCGTGTCCGTGTTTTGAGTATTGTATCGGGTTAAACCAGGGTGAATGCTAACCTGGCTTCCTTCCCTGTGACCTTTGGTAATAATAATAATAATAATAATAATAATAATAGTAGTAGTAGTAGTAGTAATAATAATAATAATAATAATAATAATAATAATAATAATAATAATAAAGTTGGAAAGGACCTTGGAGGTCATCTAGTCCAACCCCCTGCTCAGGCAGGAAACCCTATACCATTTCGGACAAATGGCTGTCCAGTCTCTTCTTAAAAACTTCCAGTGTTGGAGCATTCACCGCTTCTGGAGGCAGGTTGTTCCACTGGT
>NW_015402420.1:0-3820 GCF_001527695.2 Protobothrops mucrosquamatus
TTATTTTTATTGTTAGCAGGAAAATTAATCTGTTGAGTTTAACTCTTTGCTAACAGCACAAATCCAGATCCAGTGTGGGCCCTAGAGAATCAATAGGTTATACTTAGGTTTTATAAACTTACTTTTTTATAACTTGTCAATCCAACCAGACAATCTCCCCAAACTGATTAAAGTTCAAGGTTATCCAATTGTTGTGCATATTTTTTTTTCAAATGCCAGAAATATTCACCTAAGAAATTTGAAAAAAGTCTAACTTTATGGAATAGGTCCTTATTACAAAAACTTTTTCCCTGGGTTAAAAATTGGAACACTGAAGAAAATAGATTTCTAGCTGCTTTAGTAGATGCTGTGTATAAGTGAATCCTGCAACTTTTTAAACCAATTCTTATTCAGCCTGTGAAAATAGAATTTTACATTGAAGATGCTTTCAAAGAAAAAATAATAATTTGGGTGAATTAGTTTCGTGAATGGGTGAGCTATGATGTTCTTCCACTTATCTACTTATATGCTGGACAAGGGATATTTCGCATTTCACTACACTATCATCTTCCTGCAGTTTGAAGCCTACAAGAGATGACATCATGCCAGAACTTATGGGGGGCTTCAGAGCAATGGGGAAAAAAAACGATAGCAGAAATTAAAATAAAATTAAAATAATCTCTCTCTCTCCCCAAACAAAAGAAGTCTCAAGTGGCAAAGTGTCACAGTCCTAATAGTAAGGCAAATTATAGGTAGGCCTTGACTTACAACAGTTCATTTAGTGACTGTTCGAAGTCACAATGGCACTGAAAAAAGTGACTTATGATCATTTTTCACACTTATGACTATTGCAGCATCCCCATGGTCACATGATCAAAATTCACATGCTTGGCAATTGACTCATATTTATGACAATTGTAATGTGCCAGGGTTATGTGATTTCCTTTGTGACCAGCAAAGTCAGAATGGGGAAGCCAGATTCACTTAACATCTGCAGTGATTCACTTAACAACGGTGGCAAGAAAGGTTGTAAAATGGGGCAAAACTCATTTAACAAATGTTTCACATTAGAAACATACATTTTGGGCTCAATTGGGGTCATAAGGTGAAGACTACCTGTATAAATAAATAGTAAAGTAAATTGAAATGAGGGGTCCTTGGTGCTCACTGAGCTTGATTGTTTTCTTGCAGATGTTTCATTAGACCAACTAGATCACATCATCAGTGCTAGTGCTAGTAACAATACTAGTAACATCATTTAGCATTGATGATATCACCTTGTTTGGGTAATAAAACTGCAAGAAAATCTGCAAGAAAACAATCAAGCTCAAAGAGCACCAAGGACCCCTCATTTCAATTTCAACCTCTCTTTTGCAATTTATGCAGGGTTTGGATTCACAGGTGGTAAGAATAATTTACTTTTTAGCTAAGTTTATTTTTTTTTAAAAAAAAATAGCTGCTTTAAAATCTGGGGAAAAGGAAGAGGATGTGAGCGAGAGACTCTAGAGATGAATTATTTGAACAAGCTGATTTAGCATCTCTTTTATATCCTGAACTGAAAAGAAGAGACAAAGGTTAGCGAAATACCTCTTTTCTTTAACAGGGATCCCTGCGTCTTAGCATGGAAAGAAGCATTTCAGACAAGTATCGTTTTTGTTATCTGAAAAATACTGTGACTCGTATTCATGTTTAAAATGTAGGTTAAGTGAAGAGCAATCTGGCTTGCCAAAGACACATTTGTCAAAAAGAAAATTACGACGTTCATTTCTCAGTGGAGGAAAGAAAAAAAAAACGTGTAGAAATGGCTCTCATTACATGATTATTCTTGCTTGGCTGCCCTCTGCTGGAATAGTTGAATTCTACACCACAATCCCCAAATGGCATCATAAGCTAACTTGATAACCGATACAGGTAAAGAACATAATATTGTTTGAAAGTTGCCTACACCAGGCTCAAACTAAGAGACTTGCCATTCACTTAATTTTTAAATAGCTGAGGTGAAGCACTTCCTGTAGCTGAAGAAAAGTAGACATTCTTCTAATGAGCCTCTTTAAAGTAGGCATGGGATAGTAGAAAGCCTGCAATATGTATTTTGCCAAAACCTTGCATGGGGTACCCCAGAAACAGATACCTGAGATGGCAGACATTGGGAAATCCTACAGTGCTTGGAAAGAGCTGGACTAAAAGACAGCACTGAGGCACTGATCATAGCAACACAAGAACAGGCACTAGGCAGCAGGTTCATAGAAGTTGGGATCTACCACTCAAGATAGGACTGTGCTGAGAGGCCTCAGGTACAGTGCAACAAATAGTGACAGGATGTGCAGAGAGACTGTGCAGAGAGGCCTCAGAGGCAGTCCAACTCATAATGGCAAATTGTATGATGCAAGCAAGAACAGCATTACACAAAAGGCACAACAAAGTAGCTGGCATTGTATACAGGAACATCTGTAGAGAATATAGGCTACACTCTTCTAAGTTTAGGTGGGAGATCCCACAGAAGATTGTGGAAAATAAGAGAGCTATGACCCTGTGGGATTTTCAAATCCAGACAGCCAGGTAAGTACTGGCCAATCAACCAGACATCGTAGCAGAAGACAATGACCAGCAGACAGCAGTGGTGATAGATGTAGTACAAAGTGACACCAACATCAGGAAAAAGGACTATGAGAAACTGGAGAAATACCAGGGCCTGAAGGAGGAACTGGAGAGGATGTGGAAAGTAAAGGCCAAAGAGATCCCAGTGGTCGTAGCAGAACTTGGGGATGTGATTCATAATCAGGGAGAGTGACTCCAAAAGATCCCAGGAATATCATCAGAGCTTTTTGTCCAGAAGAGTGCAGTGCTAGGAAAAGCTAAAATCCTGCATGGAACATTCAAATTTCCAGGTCTCTGGTAGAGGACCAGAGACTGAAGAAGCCATTTTAGTCCTTTTTCATTTTATGCACCCTGCAAGATTTTTATGGGGAAAAATATGTTTTCTATTCAAAGACTAGCTACTAAATATAAGAACGTGCTATTTATCACAATAATTTAACTAACTGGAGCCTGATAGATGCGTCTAAATAGACTGGACTTCTATGCATTTCCAGAAAGGGAAAAATGTATACACCCACAGTATGCAAAGTGGTATAAAATGGTATATGCTAATTGATTATATGAGATGGACCTTTTGAATGAACGATTTCAATTTAAATAAAATATTTCCTGTGGTAATAGGAAAGATTGTGACCAGGTGACTGGGCCTGCAACTGATATTTTTTATAGGTAACTTCAAATCTGTCCCTGTCTCAATTAAATGGCTTCATGTTTTTCTTAAAAAAAATATTTATTAGCATGAAGCTTCACAACATATTAATGCTTTTAACCTGCTAACAAATGAAAACCTTGTGACACATACCTTTGGATTGTGGTACTCAGAGGTATCTATAAGGAGAGTAGTGGTTGTGGTGGTGGAACCAAAGCTCCACCTGTTTTTTGTGCATGTTACATGCAATGCACACAACAAAGCTTTGATTGGACTGTTATCGCTGTCATCTTGACTTTTTGGATCCCACTTTGTAGACATTTCTGGTTGCCTGTTATGAGAAAATCATCTAGCTATATAGGTACAATATTAATAATGTTGTTCGTCCATCGATTTTTTCGATGAAGACCTTGACATCTTGTGGATTGTGGGCCATCAACGGTGTGTCCGTAGATGGCTGATTAGACCGATGTTAGCACGGAATGTTCTGCCACATACTGAACAGAGAAATGTGGACACTGTTGCTTCAGCATTTGCAGCTCTGGCTTTACGGAGTGCTCGCTTCTCTTGTGCCAAGATTGTCCTCCTGTGTTC
>NW_015402421.1:0-3820 GCF_001527695.2 Protobothrops mucrosquamatus
TTTAATAAAATGTAAAATGAAAGGGTCAGATGGACCAGGAAAAGATTGCAGTCATTGGAGGGGAGTAGTAATTCCATATCTACAGCTTTTGAACTCTTCAATATTTTAGATATAATCCTCCAAGGGAAGCATACACTGAACTGATTTTGCCCTGATCTCAGGCCAAATGAGATACAGTATATTATTTCTTATCTTTTTTTGAGAATCTAATTCTGATCATTTAAGTCTGTCTCAGTCTCATGATAACAGGTGGGTTTTTTTGTTTTAAGAATAGTATTTGCATTAAAAGTCAAATTACCTTTTCCATGATTGCATTTACTTATCTTTTTCCCCCTCTTGAATGCATACTTCCACTGGAAACTGCATACAATGTAGCCAATAAAACTACACTTGGATGATTCTGTGATTCACATAAAAAATGTCCTGTTCTAATCAAGGAGTGAGAAAAAAAACATGCTGCTGCATCTGTTGAAAAGTTAAGACTATTCAGTACTTAAATGCAGTTTCAGTGCTGACCTTACTCATTCTCTTGTAATTACTTCTTCTAAATTATCATTTCTGTAGTTCCTATCAGCTGTGTCCTTTATATTTCCAATTATTAACTGAGTTACTTCTATATTCTACTATTGTTTTTTATATTCCATTTTCACAATATTTCTGAATCAATTCCAGTTCTGCATTCCTGAATATTTCAGTTCTGGTAATTAATCCCCTTTGATCTGCTAATTGTTATTCAATGATATTTGAATCTGGATAAATTCTTTTCAATGTTCAAACATTTACTTTAGGTATATCTGCTTTGTTGGTTCTGATTTATAATAGCAGGTCATATTGGCATGATTTTCATACACAAGATACTTTTGCCTTTTCTGTCGTTTTTGTTCTTCTAGTAATCCTACAGCCATAGTTACCCACCTTCAACAGGTGCTAGGAATTCTAATATCTGATGCAATATTTGTTGATCTGGACAATGTCCGATCTAATATAGAATTCATTTTGTTTTCTCACCACATTAAATGGATTGATAGATACCCTTCGTCTGGCTCTTTTGCTATGGCTGTCTGGCATAGGTGACCATTCTGGTAGATACAGTACAGCCAGCCTAGTTCTGAACCTTACCAAAGCATAAGCTCCTTCCCTTTGTCAAGGAAGTATTATTTCCCTACTTACTTCCCTCTGGGGTTTTATCTTTTAGAGAGTGCAGTGGGATTCATCATTTCATCATTACTTCAGTCACTTGAATCTCCGATGACTTGAGCTAAAACAACTGAGAAGAAATTTTCTGACAGTGAGAACAATCCATCAATAACTTGCCTCCAGAAGTTGGTGGGTGCTCCATCACTGGAGGCTTTCAGGAAGAGATTGGACAACCATATGTCCAGAATCACATAGGGCTTCCTGCTGGAGCAGGAGGTTTGGTCTAGACTCTAGAAGACCTCCATGGCTCCCTCCAACCCTGCTATTCTATATTCCAATATAATCCCTCTGTGGTTAAACTCTTGTAACTCAACTGATTGGAGAAATTATTTTGAACCAGCCACTTTCTGTTTACAGTACCAGGCAAATGTTAATAACTATTGTTCTGCAATACAAGCAGTGCTTTTTTTTCTAAAAAAAAAAAAAGGTGCTGGAACTCACACATGTCATACAACCTGCCTTGCCTATCCTACAAGGTTCCATCCAAAAAAGGTGCTGGAACTCCGTTCTGGGCGTTCTATGAGAAAAAAAGCCCTGAATACTAGTATAGTTAGTTCTAGAAGGCATTAGAGACCAACAGGGCAGTAAGAAGCTAATTTTTATTTTAAAGCTGATATGCCTGTATGCATGTGTTGTATGTAAAAATTTAGCTTAACCTTCTGTTTGTATGTGTGTTACAAGACATACCTCCATGAAGGAAAGCATTTGGGAATTGTTTTCCCAGAATAGAAACTGGATGGCCGAGCAACAGGTGGATAATTCAGTTGGAGGACAAGGTAATTACTATCTGGATTGAATATCTCACAAATTTTGCTGAATTATCTCAATCCAGACAGGATTTTCTTAAGCATACTTGGAAGCAAATTATCCTGAGCATAATACAGGAGTTTCTTAAGAATACAAGGTGCTCAGAGGCTAAACGTCCTTAAAACATTCCATTCCTGTAGGCACTATAGCATTTTTAGCATATAAAATAATATATTCTGGAACACTTCTAATTAATTTTGTTATTAATCAAATTGTTTTTGTTTATGCAGATGCTGAACATTTTCCAGAATGTTGAGCCAGCTATGCTTATAAATATGTACAGTATTCCAGGTGCTGCTTATAAAAAACCAGAATGATGACAATAATAATAATTTGTGCCTTTTATTTATCTTGAATTTTCTTAATCTTATTAGAATGTTGGTGCAATGCTTTTAATACAGTTCCTCAGAATGGGTTTTCTTTTGTTTTAGTATCAATAGATGGATTACTATGATTGAGCTGCATAATAAGCATATATGTTATGAAGCTAATTTTCCTCCAAATATCTGGGTATTATTATATATTTGCCCTCCAAATTCATACTTTGAGGACCAATACAATTACACAATAAGAGCATATACTATTTTTGTAAAGCTTTTTCCCATATATTTTAGGAATGATATCAAATGTATGATTTTGGACATAACATCTTTGTGCTAGTTCTATAGCTTTTATGAGTCTATGCAGGTATTCCAATACCAGAAAAATGTAGTGGTTAAGGTGATGAACTAGGAATGGAGAGACCCATGTTCTAGTCCATCTTCCAGCTTCTAGTCCAGAATTACATTGGGTGTCTTTGGGCCACTCATTCTCTTTCTTCATATCTACTTCAACAGGTTGTTTGTGGAAAAATGCAGGTAGAAGTTGTGATTTGAAGGTTGGCCAATTCTTTAATAGGATAGGAACCAAATAAATAAATGAAATGTGTGTAATTAATAACAGAATAACAGAGTTGGAAGGGACCTTGGAGGTGTTCTAATCTAATCCAATCCTCTGCTCAGGCAGGAAATTCTATATTATTTCAGACAAATCGTTATCCAATCTCTTCTGAAAACCTCCAGTGTTTGGTATGAAGATATTTCAGTACATACTAATAAAATCTGTCCATAGTTCTTTCAAAGCACTGGAGAAGACAAGATGGAATTTCACAGTATCAAATAGTATAAATCCTACAAAATAAGGTTCAAGTAGCTTTATTACAAGGTTAAATGTAGGATATCTTTCTGACAGGATATTTTTTTCACAGCACTAGAGAATCCTGGATCCTTTTTCTTATGAAAAAATGTAGAATTTCAATTCCAACTATTTTGCAGTGTTAATACATGGGCTTGCTGGGGAGGGGGTATCGACAAGAAGATTAGAAGTACAATTATTTCTTGACTTACAACCATTCATTTAGTGACCATTTGAAGTTACAATAACACTGAAAAGGGTGACAGTCGGTCCTCACACTTTCAATTGTTGCATTCCCACAGTCAATATGATCAAAGTTTGGGTGCTTGGCAATCTACCTGCGTTTACGATGGTTGCAGTACCTGGTCATGTGATCACCATTTGCGACCTTTCCAGTTGGCTTCCGAAAAGCAAATAGCGGAAATTGGATTCATTTAACAGCCACACAATTCACTTAATAATTGCAGTGATTTGCTTAACAACCATGGCTAAAAAGGTTGTAAAATTTAACAACCACCTTGCTTAGCAATGGAAATTCTGGGCTCGGCTGTGGACATAAATCAAGAACTATCTGTATAGGAAGAATATCTCCTCTTTTTTTTTTAATTAAAAGTTTTATAAAGATTACAATATTTTCCCCCCC
>NW_015402422.1:0-3818 GCF_001527695.2 Protobothrops mucrosquamatus
TGGGGAAACTCCTATGATCTTTTCAGAACTTTTGCTGAGAAGACATTTCTGGAGTCAAAATAATAAGCAGAAAGTACTATTAGCTTGTATAACATTGAGACTCAGAACACTTCTTCAAAATATATATTGTTCCATCATACGTCCACCTTCTAAATTAATTATTGGAAACAAAAGCACTATAAAGCACATCATGTGGTTTTAAAAAAAATTGTTAAAAATGAAGACCCAATTAATTTTGTGACAATCTTCCAAGTGTATGATCTGATGTCACAATTTTAAAAACAGTACAACTATACTTCATCTTAAGTTAACACTTGTAACATATGTGAAGAATTAATCAGAAAATAGACACAGAATAAGGGTTGTCCATCCTACGTACAGTATTAGAGAAAATGGTAATTGATTTGATTTGATTTGATTTTATTAAATTTATACCCCGCCCTTCTCCCGGAGGACTCAGGGCGGCTTACAGCCAGTTTAAAACAATGATATAATACAATACAAAATTTAAAAAGATTAAAAATAACTATTTAAATTTGGCCGCTTCTACTAAAAATGAATTGTTGCAGATTTTGGTCTCAGCAGGGTATATAAAACAATATACACCTATGAGCTTAATTATATTTTTATTCTTCTAAAGGCATTTTAGAATTTATTCAGCATCACTTCTAAACTGTATAAACCCTTAACAAAATTCTTCACCAATCATAAATAAAGGTAAGGTTGCAAGGGATATATCTGAATAGTTCTCAAAAGCAGTAGGTATCTTAAGTGATCAATTCTATCCCTGTGCTATTCTGAAATATTAAAAGTTGCAACTATTAAATTAGAACCAGCTATAAAGTGTTAGTTTAGTTTAAATTTAATTATGTAGATCACATGGCTGCACAAATCCTTCAAAAAAAGTGCTTCACAATGGCCAAGCACATTTCACTCTTTCACATAACAGAGCAGTCACATCATTTTGAAGGCTGCTCATAAGTGGTCCATAAACTTCATGTGCATGCACAGACATGTTATTTCCCTAGAAAAAACACAGAGCAAAATGACTATCCATCCATACCTATGTGAACATAACCAGGAACAGTTTCCAAACCAGTTGCAAAATAGACATATCTATTTCAGTGTTTCAAAGAAAAATATTTTGCCACAACATTGTGAAATGCATACTTAAAAATAAAATTCAGACAGCCTTAGTTAAAAAAAAAGAAGCATCAAATGTTACTTGTTAATAATATGATACAACTGCAAAATATTCTATGTGGTTTGGATATGATACCTTAGAATAACAAGAAAAATAAACTGAAACTTAAGAAAAGATCTCAGATCAACATAGGATATTCGTTTTTGTTATTACAGATGAACTCTCTGAACTTTTATCACATGCATCGCAACTAGATATTCAAAGAGAATCATTTACATGAATTCTCTAGAAGAACGTCATGAATAGAAACCTAGAACCAGTAATAATTCTAAATATGAAAGCGAATATATGTGTCCCAGGATAATGTTGCAGGATCCAATCTGGGTTGGTCACCGGGACCAGAGATTTAGTCTTCCGAGCTTTTGGACTCGTGCTGGAGCCCATCCTCCAGCATGAGTCCTTGCTCAGAAAACTAAGCCTCTGGTCCTGGTGACCGACCCAGATTGGATCCTGCAATTCTAAGTATCCCCAATTAAGTAAAAGTGGACTATGGAAGAAGACTATGTTCTGTCAAGTCACTGTCAACTCTTACCAACCACATAGATTTTCTCCATGACAATCTCTCTTTAACCTAGTCTTTCAGGTCTTCCGTTGGTGCACTCATTTTAACACTTTTCACAAACCAGAGAGAACCTAGGAAAGATTCCATGAATGAAAATCCTAAAGGGGAAAACAACTCAAGAAGCATGGGAAACTCTGAAAAAGCTATCATAAAAGCCCAGTTCAGCACAATACCACTGAAAAAGAAAAACAAAGTCAAGAAGAAACTAGCATGGCTGCACAAAGATCTCTCAGACAAAATGAAAGACAAAAAGGACAAGTACAAAAAATGGAAAGAGGGACACATAACTAAGGCTGATTATCAACAGACAGCCAGAACATGTAAAGACCAAGTCAGGAAAGCAAAGGCTCAGAATGAACAAAGACTTGCAACAGAAATCAAGTATAATAAAAAAAGTTTATTTCAACATATTAATAACAAGAAAAAAGTTAAGGAAACTGTAGCTCCACTAAAGAGAGAAGATGGCAAGGAAGTAACATCCCAGGGTTCTGAAGGAGCTGGCAGATGTTATCTCAGAACCATTGCACCATATCTTTCTAAAGTCCTGGAGCACCGGGGAAGTATCTGAGGATTGGAAAAGGGCTGATGTGGTTCCCATCTTCAAGAAAGGAGAAAAAAACAGATCCCGGAACCTACAGACCAATCAGACTAACATCAATACCTGGGAAGATCCTGGAAAAGATAATCAAAAAACAGATCTGCGAACAACTAGAAGCAAACAAAGTTATAACTGGTAGCCAGCACGGGTTTGTTAAAAACAGATCATGCCAAACCAATCTTATTTCATTCTTTGATAAAGTGACCAAATTAGTAGACCAGTGAAATGCTGTGGATATAGTATACTTAGATTTCAGTAAGGCAGTCAACAAAGTAGACCACAATCTATTTGCTTGGTAAGCTAGAAAAAGGTGGAATATTCAACATCATCACCAGATTTGTAGCTGGCTGACAAACCGTACTCAATGAGTAGTCCTCAATGGTACTACATCCACATGCAGAGAAGTAAGCAGTGGGGTACCACAAGGCTCAGTCTTAGGCCCAGTACTCTTAAATATCTTCATCAATGACTTAGATGAGGGAATAGAAGGGGAACTCATCAAATTTGTAGATGACACTAAACTGGCAGGAATAGCCAACACCCTAGAAGACAAGCTCACGATTCAAAAAGATTTTAACAAACTGGAACAATGGGCCCTATCCAACAAACTGAGTTTTAATGTGGAGAAAAGCAAAGTTTTACATTTAGGCAGGTAAAATCAAAGATATAAGTACAGATTAGGTGAGACCTGGCTCAAAAACAGTAACTGTGAGAGGGACCTAGGAGTCCTAGTGGATGATCACTTGACTATGAGCCAGTAATGTGCAGCAGCAGCCAAAAAAGCTAATACAATCCTGGATTGTATAAACAGAGGCATAGAATCAAGATCAAGCAAAGTATTAGTACCGCTTTATAAAACCCTAGTGAGACCACATCTGGAATACTGCAACCAATTTTGATCACCATACTACCGACCTTGGAAAATGTTCAGAGAAGAGCAACTCAGATGATCCAAGATATGAAGAACAGCTGCAGGACTTGGATTTGGCTAGTCTAAAGAAAAGAAGAAATAGGGATAACATGATAGCAGTATTCCAGTATTTGAGAGGCTGCCACAAAGAAGAGGGGATCAAATTATTCTCCAAAGCACCAGAAGGCAGGACAAGAAACAATGGTTGGAAACTGATCAAAGAGAGAAGCAACTTGGAATTAAGGAGAAAGTTCCTAACAGTGAGGACAATTAACAGCCTGCCTTCGTGGTTGCTCCATCACTGGAGGTTTTTAAGAAGAAACTGGACAGTCACTTGTCTGAGATAAGGGGCGTTGTCTTACCTGAACGCCTTTTCTCAGCACGGAGATGGAGGATCCACCCATGGGTAGTAGACTGTATTCCTGCCCAATCAGATTAAGTCAGCCAAAGTTGCCACGCCCGTCCTGGACCATAGATTCCCAGTCTTGACGCGAGCGAAGCCATTGACTGACATAGGACGTACTGGCTCAGAAACTAAACTATC
>NW_015402423.1:0-3817 GCF_001527695.2 Protobothrops mucrosquamatus
AAGAAGAAGAAGAAGAAGAAGAAGAAGAAGAAGAAGAAGAAGAAGAAGAAGAAGAAGAAGAAGAAGAAGAAGAAGAAGAAGAAGAAGAAAAAAACAAAAAAACAAAGATGATATCAGTGGTAATAGACACCTTGGGTACAATCTCTAAACATCTGGTGCACCACTTGAACACCATTGACATTGATGAAATTACCATTAGTCAATTAAAAAAGACAACTTTATTTGGAAGAGATTATATTCCGTGGCCATACCTTTAATATCATCAAACAACTTCTGCCTATTCCAGGTCCTTGGGAAGAACTCTATAGATGGCTAAAAATAGCATATCCAGTCTAAACATCTGACTGACTGTGCTACAAACAATCATAATAATAATTTGACAGATGATTCTTAATTATGAAATATGAAACAGGTAGATTAGATACTTTTTTGCCGAAAGATAATATATCTTCTGTAATGAAAAGTCAAAGCATTTTATAACCTTGTGCTCAAGGCTGCAAATTTTAGGAGGATTTTCACTTGCATTTTATTGGATAGATTTCACCTGATGGTCGTGTATAACTCAGACACGTTTAGATGCCAGTCTTGTTTTAACCAGGGTTTCTTTATGTTTATGTTTATGTTTATTTAGATTTGTATACCGCCCTATCTTCCTTACGGGACTCAGGGCGGTGAACAGGCGATAATAAAAATCACAATAAATATCTATTCTAAAATCAAATTAAATAAATAAAGGCCTGCTCTAAAATACCCCATATAAAAACCTATACTAAAACCTAATTAAGACTACGCCAGGCCAGCTGCACGAAATAGATGGGTTTTCAGGGCTCGGCGAAAAAGGCGCAGGTCTGCAGTTGTACGTAGGTTGGGGGTAGGTCATTCCAGAGGGCAGGAGCTGCCACAGAGAAGGCTCTCCCCCTGGGGGTTGCCAGCCGGCATTGACTGGCTGACGGCACCCTAAGGAGGCCCTCTCTGTGGGAGCGGACTGGTTGAAGGGAGGTATTTGGTACGAGGCGGTCTTGCAAATACCTAGGTCCATTGCCATGGAGCACTTTAAAGGTTGTTACTAACACCTTGAAGCGCACCCGGAAGGCCACAGGCAGCCAGTGCAGCTCACACAGGAGAGGTGTTACATGGGAGTATCTAGAGGCCCCCAAAATTCCCTGCCCGGCCGCATTCTGAACTAGCTGGAGCCTCCGGGTGCACCTCAAGGGGAGCCCCATGTAGAGAGCGTTGCAATAGTCCAGGCAGGAAACGAGGGCTTGAGTGACCATGCGTAGAGCATCACGATCCAGAAAGGGGCACAACTGGCGTATCAGGCGAGCCTGATGAAAAGCCCCCCTGGCCATGGCTGTCATATTATCGTCTAAAGACAGCTGAGTGTCCAGGAGGATGCCCAAGTTGCGGGCCCTCTCCACGGGGGCTAATGACTCACCCCCGATAGCCAGGGATGGAGCCAACTGGCTATGTCGTGATGCCGGAAACCACAGCCACTCGGTCTTGGATGGGTTGAGTCGAAGCCTGTTCCTCCCCATCCAGACTCGCACGGACTCCAGGCACCGGGACATCACTCTCTCTCTACTGGTTGCCATCATATTCTGCCCTTGGTGTGCAATACAAGCTATAGCCCATACTTTCTAAAATATATGGCAAGAATAGGTGGAATTATATCAATAACCATTATCATCTGCAGTGATTTCTTATCTCACACACAAGCATGCATTCACCCCATGTGATGTCAGCAAGCTTTCAAATCTGCTCTATTATGAATGTGCCTTTATTTTTCCTTGTATCCAATCTGCTATTTCTGCACAGTTCCCCTTAGGAAAAACTATATAAGTCACAATCAACTATTTCAGTGAGAGATGGAAGTTCTGAACCATGACAATGAAGCTCAAAGACTTAGTAGGTTATTGCTGCTTATTGTGTTTCCATTTTTAGCATCCAGCCATTGGTCTTATTTCCTTAATAAAAATGGGAAGGCATGATCTTTCCAGCCACCTAAATTAATTATTTAATTAGTAAGACTGCCAATTAATTTGCAGTCCATTAATCAGAAAGATCTAATGACACTTATATCAGTCTATCACTCATTGTGCAACCTGTTTTACCACCCTTGTTCTCTACATCTGTTAATTCAGCAGATTTGTGTGTGTGTGTGTGTGTGTGTGTGTGCTTTTTTGAGTGGGTACAAAATGAGCTGCCAGCAGCCAGTTCTCCACAGCAAGCAGGAACTCTGGGGCAAAGGGTTGGCAGAGACCTTGTCCAGCTGAGGCAGTCAGAACGCCAACCTTCCCTTAGCACTTTTGGCCTGTTTACATGATAGTAACAGATGGATTCTTATTCTGCAGGGTTTTGCAACTTACAAGAATAAAATGTTTCCTGCTTGTCATTTCATTTTTCATGGGCAAAGGTAAACTTCATAACTGTAAAATGAACCAGAGAAAGACTAAATAAACAAATATGGCCTTTGAATTTTTTTTCAAACCAATTAAATTACTTTTCTCTCCGTGGAGTAGTGAGATTCTATGGTCAAATAGAATGGACCATTCCAGACCAGTACTATTCATTCTAATTGACAGCAGACTTATCCCAGTCTTTGTGTCTCATATCCCATATCTCATATCTCCTATCCTATATCCAGTGGTGAGCTGAGATGTTTCTCCATACTTTCCATATAAGAACAATGATCCCATTCTTAGAGAAATGATAGTAATATGAATTTTAATATACATTCTATATTATGATTTCAGATGCTATTGCCAATACTGTAAAATAGGATAAATATAAGATGTTAATTTTGGAAAAATACACAGATATACTGTATAATAGCAATATCTATATCATCTATATATCTTTATCATCTCTATCTATCTATCTATCTATCTATCTATCTATCTATCTATCTATCTATCTATCTATCTATCTATCTATCTATCTATCTATCTATCTAATAAAGAATATAATATTTGATAAGTCAAACCCATTAAACCCATTTTAACTGGACTGTTTCGTTTTAGGTGTTTCAAGGAGCATGAGACTTCTAATTAGGACATTTGGTCAGAATACTATATAATATCTCCAAATACTGTTATTTGGGAGCAAATTAAGGCCAGGGTGAAAATAAATCAGAATCTGGTAATATTTCAGGACTCCTGAGGTGAATAAGCAGAGGTTCAATCATGCAAAAAGAATCCAGAAATTATAGTAAGAGCCCTGGTAAGTGTACTTACATTCTTCCAGTAATATTTCAATTGTTAAGAACTTAACTCTTGGGAATTCAGAGCACTGATCCTTAACTAAGCGTCACCTGCAGGCAATAGAGAATCTAGAATGGTGTTTCCCAAACTTCACATCTTCCAGAAGGGCACATTTCAAGTCCCCAAAGTCCATATATTTGGAAGTTGCCTTGTTTGGAAAAGATTCTCTTCTCACACATGGAGTCTTATTTTTCAGTAAACTTTTCTTAACAGAGCATTATGCATTCATGCTAAGTCTATGAATTACATGAGATTCTAAGAACTGGGTGGCACTTCAGTTGATATCCTGAGGATTTTGGGTCTTAAGTTTGATCCTCATCCCATTGTGAAACATTTCTGGGAAAGGCATGAATGGATATTTAAACATAAACAGGGCTTAATATTATAAGATTAACTTATCCTTAGAGAAATGCAGATCATTCTAATTCTGGTTACAGATAATTTATATGTGGTTTTTCTCTGTGACATTTTCTGCATATTTGCACTTATTACTCTAAGCAGCTTTCATTACATTTCTTCTTGTATAACATTTATATGTTTTTTCTTCTTCTTTTCTT
>NW_015402424.1:0-3817 GCF_001527695.2 Protobothrops mucrosquamatus
AGTCTCCAGGCCTTTAATCATTTTAGTTGCTCTTCTTTGCACTTTTTCCAAAGTCTCAACATATTTTTTGTAATGTGGTGACCGAAACTGGATGCAGTATTCCAGATGTGGCCTTACAAAGGCTTTATACAATGAAGAATTGTATTAGCTTTCGTTGCTGCTGCCTCACACTGCTAACTCATGATTGTCGACTAGGAGGCGCTTTTCAACCAGTGGTATGCATACCACTGGTGGTAGTTTGGCACCTGGCATGGAGTATGCGTACGATGGGTTGAAAAGCAGTATTTAAAAAGTGTTAAAAAAGTGTTTAAAAAGCCAGGGTATTTCTAAATTTATCCAAAAGAGAAAGAGAATGAAGTAAAGGAAAGGAAAATGCAACTAAATTATCTCTTAAACTATGTTGATCTTAGACATCATGTAAGAGAACACCTGTCTGACTTTGATGAATATAAATCACAGGGACCTGATGAATTACATCCCAGAGTTCTGAAGGAGCTGGCAGATATTATCTCAGAACCATTACACCATATCTTTAAAAAATCTTAGAGCACTGGGGAACTACCTGAAGATTGGAAAAGAGCTGATGTTGTTCCCATCTTCAAAAAAGAAAGAAAGAAAAAAACAGACCCAGGAAATTGAGGTACCACAAGGTTCTGTCTTAGGCCCACTACTCTTCAATATCTTCCTAAATGATTTAGATGAAGGAATAGAATGGGATCTCATCAAATCTGCAGATGACACCAAGCTGGCAGGACTAGCCAATACCTCAGAAGACAAGTTCAGAATGCAAAATGATCTTGACAGACTTGAACAATGGGCCCTCTGTAACAAAATGATATTTAATATGGAGAAAAGCCAGGTTTTACACCTGGACAGGAAAAAACAAAGATAGAAGAACAGATTAGGCGAAACCTGGCTCAAAAACAAATAGCTCTCAACCAGCAAAGATGAAGTTCAGAAAGCTAAGGCTTTGAACAAAGTAAGACTTGCAAAAAATGTCAAAAACAATTTTAAAAGTTTCTTTCAATACATAAAACACAAGAAAAAAGTCAAAGAAACAATCAATCCACTAATATGAGAAGGAACTGGAGAGAAAGCAAAACTGCTTAATTCATACTTTGCATCTATCTTCATGCAAAAAGAAAACACTAATCAAGTTAGTTAATGATAAGTAAGAAATGCAAATTAAAATGGACTTCCGGTTTACATAATGGTGTTACAGCCGGAGAGAAGCGGGGCTCTGTTTCTCACGGCTGATTTTTCCCTGCCAGGGGGCTTTAAATGAGCCTAAAGTCCCCCTGGAGAGGCGATGAAGAAGAAGGTGACCCTCGTAGATCACGGAAAGATTGCAGTTGATTTCTTTGATCTGAGGAAAGCCCTCCAAACCGGGAAAGGCTAGCTGCATTTCTGTGGCTATTCTCAGCCATCGACAACTGAACAAAGAAACCACCACCATTATCAGCATTCTAAACAACGTATGTGGAACTAGGTGAGAATATTAACCTTTTCTCTACTATTTTAATACTTTACCTGGATAAGATCCCCCATAAAGCAAGAAATCCCCAAGCGTAAGATGGAAGGGGGATCTTTGTCCCACCCTTCCTGAGAAATAGGAGTGGCAGCTGAACTTTGGGGGGACTAAAACAAAGAAGAATTCAATACCAAAGTGAAGACAGAACATTGATAAATCATAAAATTGAGAAAACTGTTAAAGATTTTCTCTTTGGAAAGAATATTGGGGTGAAATTTAAGAAACTTTAAACAGGAAATAATTGTTGGCTTTAAATGTTGGGAAATGGACATCTGAGACATCTAGTGGTGACATAGAGGTACAGCAGCAAGATTTTGGCGGCTAAAATAGACTTGGCACAATACTCAGACACAGATAAATACCTAGCCTCTTTGATTTCCAATCAAGCTTTTAGTTACAGAGAATCGCTGGATGGAAAAAAGTATTCTGGACTATTTACTACTTGGTGGAAAATAGAACTGTTTTGAAAATTGCTGACTATTTTGGATTATAAATACTGATTGAACTTTAACTTTTGACTTTTGACCTCTTGGTTATTTTCTACTGGGGGGAGACTAAGAGATTGACTGCATAGTGGTTGGGCATTGTGGATTATAAACAATACTTGATTGAAATTTTTGGAGTCCTGAATAGAAGAATTGGGATAAAATACCCCTTGTTGATAGTAGACCTATATGTTGGAACTTACCGGATTACAAAAGCTATAATAAAGACTACAAGAATTATATGAGATGATGTTAAACTTAAATCTATATTTAAGCTGTATACCATTGTACTGATTATAAGACTGGTCCTGTTAAAAAAGATTAATACTTTGGAAATATAAATAGAGAGAAGGAACAAAAATGAGTCCTCTATACTTAGCTAAGAGTGGTAAAAAACCAACCCAAGTATCTGTTATGGAAGTCCCCAATATGGTACACCAGAGACAAAGAACTAACAACTTTCAGAAAGAAATGCAATTTATATTGCAATCAATTCAAGAGGCAATAGAGTCATATGGAGAAGATTCAAGAAGAAACCATGAAGAGATTAAAGAGAAATTTAATAAGATAAATGAGCAAGTTCTTAACTTAAAATTAGAACTGGGGAATCTCCAGAAAATGTCTATAAAGAACGATCAAGGACCCCAGAAAATAGAAGATAGGTAAGAAAAAAACTGGTGTAAAGAGAGAAGATATAAAGCAAGGAAACTTTAGTCCGGCACAGGCAAAGAAAAACACTGAAGACTTTGAGATAATTCTGGAAATAAAAAAGGCACAACATCCCCTAAGACAGTGGTTCTCAACCTGTGGGTCGGGACCCCATTTGGGGTCGATCGACCATTTCATGGGGGTCGCCAAGCAAGGCTGTCCGCCATTTTTTTTGTCCGCCATTTTTTTGTCTGCCATTTTTTTCCCCCTTTTCCGTCGGGTGCCTTACCTCCCTTGGGCTGGGCCAGCTGGTGGTCGGCCTGTTCCGTCTCTGCCATTTGCCAGCTATGCCTCGGCCGGCGCAGGGGGCGGAACCACGCATGCGTGGCGCTCCCGGGCAGGGAAAGTCCTCGACTTACGACCGGTTGGGTAGTCCTCGACTTACGACCAGTTTAGTCCTCGACTTACGACCGGTTTAGTCCTCGACTTACGACCGATTTAGTCCTCAACTTACGACCAGTTGGGGTCGCGGCATTAAAAAGGTTGAGAACCACTGCCCTAAGATCTCAAAATATACATGGAGATAAGGAAGAAGATCATTGAGAACAAGTTATAGAGGCTTCAGAAGAAGAATTAGAGACTGAGCAACAAGAAAAGAAAGGAGAAAATGAGGGAGGAGCAGAGTTGGAGCTTTTCAACAAATATGAGTGGGTTGAACTCCCCCTCAGAAATATCTTATTTAACTGGCTCCCCTCACGACAAAGAGTACCCATAAAACAGAGGAAAAACTCTTTGATGACTTAAATATACGGATTTGGAAGCCTATCTGACAAAGAAAGAAAGCTAGAGTTAGACTAAAGAAAATAGAGACCTTGATCTATTACTTGAGTCCCTATATTAGCAAACAGATGTTTGAATATGGTTAGAAACAGATAACCTTTTGATACAAAAAGATTATTATATTTAGAGTGATAGGATTTATATTTAGGATGGTATACTCTTCTATGAGATGGGAAACATGAAAATAATAGGATGGCTTGTAACAAGGGAAGCTATTACTTATCTTAATATAATCATTGTTGAGGAAATCGTAATCTATAAAGATACTTTGAATACTGAAGTATTCAATAATGAAATAAGAGTTGGGAAAACA
>NW_015402425.1:0-3817 GCF_001527695.2 Protobothrops mucrosquamatus
AACGCCTTTTCTCAGCAAAGAGGAATGTAGACTCCACTCCCTCCCTGCTTAGTTAGCAGTCAGGTCAGTGTCAATTCCTCAGGAGCCATCACGTCGTACAGAACAATCACTGGCTTCGCCCTTTTTCGAAACTGGGCATGCTCAGACCCTGAAGGGGCGTGGCGACTTTGATTGTTTGGTCTGATTGGGCTAGAGGACAGTTAACACCCACACGTGGAGTCTACATTCCTCTTTGCTGAGAAAAGGCGTTCAGGTAAGACAACGCCCCTTTTGTCCTAATTCACCTGGGTTTGGCAAGCAATCATCAATCCATTTTGGATTGAATCAATTGTATTGATTCAATTTATGCTAATGATAAGAAAGTGCCAGATAATATTTTTCAACCCATCAATTACACTGACATCTTATAGCATGAGTGATTATTGCACAGATCCCTGGATCTTTTCCTCTTCCTTAATAGGGAGACTGCCTAGGGGAGGTGATTTGTGGTGGCTTTACAATGTGGGTCAAACGCAGTTATGTGACATTTCATGACCTCATTGCGTAGTGATAGAATTGTGAATCCCAGTTGTGGTCAGTAAGTGAGAACCTCCTGTACATAGGAAGTCAAAAGAAAACGGAAATCTTATCAAGTCTAGCCTCCATTTTATTACAAAGTTCTAATAGCACATGGAGTTCTGTAATCACCAGATTTTGAGCATGAATTTGAAGGAAATGTTAGCTTTTCTCAATATTTTGAAATTTAAAAGAAGATGCCACTATTCCCGTCTCAAACTATGCTTACTGAGGCAGATAGTCTATGAGTATCTTCACTATCTGTGATTCTTAACAAGATCTCCCTAATGCTCCTTGAAATTACCCAAATGGTTCCAGGAGAAATTCTTATCTCAAAACTCTTTAGTGACTTGTCTATATATCGCTAACTTTCCTGGGGATCTGTATATCAGATTCCCCCAAATAAATATGCTATACTATATTAAATATAGTATAAATATACCTATATATTTTTTTCTGACAAGTCAAATCTGTATTGTGGAGTGATGTAGAGGCTTTCAGCTAAAGCCTCTTGAACAGCTAATTGGTGTCTAGAAATAATTCTCAGAAGATCTTTCTTATTAGATCTTTCCCATTTGCTGCTTTCTTTTTATTTTATGCCACAGGCTGATCTGTAGGTAACCTGTATTTATGGATTGTCAGCCTCCATGCGTTGACTAAGATACTATCCACAACACTTGATTTTAGCCTAAAGACTGAAGAGTGATTTAAAAGTTTTCAGTGTGCTTTGAATAGTTAAAAAAGAAGGCTAACAGCTGTAAACATATTTTTATGTACTAGACCATCATCTGCTGAGTACTCTTGAATAAGACTTCCAAAGCCATTTCAGAACCCAAGCCGTAGCTATTCTGAAAGGAGAATAGTAAGGGGGAAAAATATAGCTTTTATTTATCCCGAATTGCATTTGAAGATTCTAACCTAGTGAAAATCCTACAGCAAAGGAGGCAATGTTTTTGAAGAAACAGCAGTAGAATACAATGTGGTAGAAAAAAAGTGGGGGGGGAGGAGCATTCTCTTTATTTTCTGTCCTTAAGGTCTGTAGCAGTGTTACCTTCAAATATACCCTGCAATACAGTATTACATTTTCAGTCTGCATGCTACACATGCTTCCAAAATAGCTAATTTAACAACAAAATAGCTTCTTTTGGAAAAAAAGTTTTCCCAGCCTTTAAATTCAACATTGATTTAGAAAGCCCGAGTTATTAAATATTTTTAACAGCATTTAGTTTTCAAATGTAATTCCGTATGGAACCTGACTTGCTGATATGTTATATTTGTTCTTTGTTGCTAGTTGACTAGAGACATACTAATTGCTTGTTACACAATTTCATAACTATTGAACAAAGCTGCATATTTTAGATGCATTAAAGCTGGTGACTGTTGTCAGCATGTAACCGATGAATGTTGTGGCTGCACACAAGATTGTTGATCCAACTGCTGGATCACCTTCACAACTGTGAATTGCACTTAGAAAAATCCCAGTGCAGAAACTGCCATCTATATTTCCAATGACTATCACGTTGCCAGTTAAGGTAATATAGAAGTGACTCACTCCAGAAATATTTCAGTTAGTTCCAAATGAATAAACTCCAAGTAAAGATGTACACTACACCATAAAAATATTTCAAAGACGTGGATGATAAGTGTGATATAGAAATGCAGTCACTGGAAAAACTGGAGCCTGGGTGACTGTACAGTGAGATAATTTAAACACAAATAACACACACAAATTACTGAAATGGTACTTTTATTTCCTAGGGTAAAAATATATTCTATTAGTGTTCATTACTTGCTAGGCTTCTCTGGAGACAATAACATGTATAAAATGAAACCTTATTCAAAATAGGGGATAATGACATGAAAAAATTGTGACCGAATATGCAATTATTAGAGAGCAATAAAAGCTACTTCTACTGTACATTAATTGCATAATCTGAATTATAAAGCCTAGTGCATATAAAATACTGAATATCACAATGGTTTCAGATTTATTTTCTATGAAAGCACTAGTTCTTTTAAACTTCACTAGGAAATAGTCAATTTTTTTTTCATTTTACTTTTTTGCAGAGATACTGCAGGTTGAAATAAAAAAAAAATCAAAATGGTAGCCCTGATTACAATATAAACTTCCCTGTATTTTTTAAAAAAAATTGTGACACGTATAAAAAATGTGTGGAGCTTTAATCTCACTAGCATTACGAAGTGGATATATTTTGTTTAGCTATTTTATTTTGGCTGCATTGTAGGGAATCATAATGAATACATGAATATTCAGTAACGTCATGTCCTAATGCATGACTCTACTCAGATGAAAGAGCACTTGAAGAAAACTATTAGAATATTTTAGAGCTGATAGTAGACTATAGGAAGTATATAAAATATGCAGCTTAAGGGCATTTCCACAAAATCAGTGGCATGGTGGATGCTCATCAATTTACAATATGCTTGCTCTGGTAATTAGGACCTAAAAACTGGACGGTCCCTCGCTGTATCCTGATTACCCAGGATTCTCTCCAGCTTAAATGTCAGGGTTTTTTTAACATGCAGATGGACACATTTTGAAAAAAAAATCTGGGCTACAGCTTCTTGTGTGGCACAAAGATTTTGCCCTTTTCTTTGTAGCATATGTTGGCTTCCCATTTATGTTCACCAGAAGAATCTAAACCAAAGGGTTTGAGCAATCAGGTGGCAACTTCAAGGTTTTCCAGGCATATTGGTGCCCTTAGATCCATCTTACTTACCTATGGACCATGTGTTCCATCCATTCCATTTGGGAGCCTTGAACATATTTGGAAATGACAATTAGAAGACTTCCACAGTCCATTTCTGAATGTTTGAAGAATAGTATAAGCCTATATAAGAAACATCTTTGCCAATAGCTCTGTTCCATTCAATGCGTGTTCCACTGGGCCATAACTCTCAATATGGTGGTGATAGGGCCTGAGAACCCATGTTTCTGTGTAATATCCCATGCAAATATGCTTAATATATGGTGCAGTGACATGAGCCCTTTATTAACGCCATTTAAAATGATGATTTGAGGCAGCAGAGTGGATTCTGCCTTGCATGTTTTCTTTCCAGGAATTTACATTCATATTTTAGAGAAATACCTGCACAATTTACATTTTACAAATGCAAATAATGAATCTGGGGAACTGGAAATCAAAATAATTGAGTAAAGAGTTTAAAATGTCTGAAGAATATCATCTGATTTTTCCATGTTAACTCTGTGCAAGTAACTCAAGATTCATTTCAAAATGAA
>NW_015402426.1:0-3817 GCF_001527695.2 Protobothrops mucrosquamatus
TCCCAGGCAGCACAATACTTGGTAATGTTGATTAGAGATTCTAGTAAGCTAAAGGAATTTGAAATGTAACAAAGCATATAAAAATTAAAAATAGTAAAAATATATAAATCATATAATTCATGTCCATAAGTAATAGAGTAATTCCATCATGAAAGGTCATCTGTCACGAAACCAATATATATTGTATATATAATCTGTGAGCTGAGTAATTTTTGAAAAACAATTGAAGCTGGTACAGACTCAGGAAGGCATGCTAGGTGAAACAAGAAAATAACTTGGATGCTAGAAACCTGGGTGCCTAGAGTAATAATTAGCCAAAGGCAGAAGAGAGGAATTGGCAGTGTAGATATTGAAGGGATGAATGGCTTTCAGCTTTTTAAAATCAATTCTCAACAGTAAAGGAACCAGCAATTAGGAAATACACTACAGATTAGCTCGGTAGAGTAATAAAAGCCCTAGAAAAGGTATTGACTGGTGTATTTATACCTACAAATAGCAAAATGATACAGGCAATGGTTTTCCCTGTGACGTTTTAATGTTTAATGGTTTTTCTGGAACAATGAGTAGAACACAGAAAAGGTCTGTATGCCTGTGAAAGAAAAGCACTTGTGGTGATGAAGAAGAGTGAAAAGCATCTAAGACATTTTTGTGTTGGAGAGCTGTTATGCTTAGCAAGATTGAATATAAAGACAGCTTTCATACCATTTTGTCCAGTGAAATCAAGTGCATTGGCTAGCTAGCTTATTCCCAAATACCAAAACAGAATAATTCATTTAATTTGGTATGATCAAAAGTCCACTCACTTATAATAAAGAAGGCAATGAATGATTATTAGACATTTGCACTACTTGTTACAGAGATGTGGGCATTAACAGCAAAGATAGGGAGCTCTGCAAAATTCAGGTAAAATGGGCCATGATTTAGGTGGTATGTAGCTGAAGCTTCTGTGATAGGAATTAAGAATTTTTCTGTAATTTATAAGTCCCTAGTAAGAATAGTGACTACCACCTACTCTGAGTTGACTTAATAGCTAGAAAGTCATTTAAATAAATAAAGAATTTATGAACAAACAAGTTCCAATAATAATAATTCGGTGGACTGACTCATTCTGGTCAAAACTATGTGATAAATTTCCTCAAGATAAATCTGACTTCAGGATCTATAAAGCTTTGGGAACTGTCAGCTTTGATTATTAGATTTTGCTGTCATCTATGGGTTCCACAGCTCTGAAGTGCTTATGTCTCATAGCAACACAGTAAGGTGCGCAAATTGTGCCAGATTCCTCAGCACCAGAGAAGCTTTGCATAAACAGCCCCACATTTTAGAAGTAAGACATCAAAGTCATCTTTAATTTAAATGCAGTAAGTAAACATTACAGATATATTTCTGATTAGCACTCTCAAAGATCTTCATCTTGGAAGCTACTATATGTAAAAGATGAAAAATGATAAAAATGCCCTCAAGTGAAGCTCAAACTACTAGTGACAACATGGACATATTTGTGTAGTTTTCTCAGTAATTCTAGGAGACAGTTATGAAATCATCAGAAGTCAAGTTGAAAGTTTGAGTTGAAAGAGATTTTACTCCAACTTCCATAATATAATTCCTCCCAGGATGGGTTAAAGTAAAAATGAGAATATAACAATAAAGTATGTTCAACTGAATAGAAATGCAGAAGATTATATTAGCTGACAGAAGAGGAGGATGGACAAAGAAAACATCTGAATTTGCTCTGCCTGGACTCTTGTTTCTTACACTGGATCCTCAATTCCTGTGAAGAATTCATTCATTCCTTTATTCATTCATTCCTCATATTTACATATAAGAATTCAATGAATGAATTTAAATGAATTTTACTATATTACATTTATATCTCACACAAGGTTGGCAACACTTATGCTAGGTACTTTCTGAGTTGGTTATTTGCTTGCAGATGTTTCATTACCCAACTAACTTCATCACTGCTAGTGAGTGTGGGGCTTGTTCCCTGTTTATATACAGTAGCTTGTCCTGCCAGTTTTGGTGGGGGTGTGGTTTTGGGGTGTGTGGTTTTCTTCTTGGTAGTTCCTTTTTTGGGGGTATGGTTTTCTGCTTGATTATTTGTCTGATATTAATCCCTGTTTATCTTGATGTAGGCTGTTAAAAAGATGTATTTTGATATTGTTTCCTGCTTAGCTTTTTTATTGTCTCTTTTGAATGACGTGTAAATCTGTCTATTAATGATTGATTTGTCTGAATACCTAGTTGCCAAGAATCCCCTAGTGCAGACATGTCAAACTCGCGACGTCACATGACGTCACGCGACGTATCGGAACTTTTCCCCCATTGCTGGCATGGGATGGGCGCAGTTTCCTTATGATGCGTTTGGCCCATGGGCTGGTAGTTTGACACCCCTGCCCTAGTGTTTTTGGATTTAGCTTGACCTAGGATGCTCATGGTTTCCCAGTTAAAAGTATGGTTGAGTCTGTCCATATGTTATGAGACTGAAGAGTTTTCACTGTGTCTTCTGACTGCTAGCTGGTCTTCATAGATATACTCTGTTAGTCCTCTGCCTTTCTGTCCCACATCATGACTCTTATAGTCCTTACACTATATGTTGCAGATGACTACTTCTTCTTGGGATACTGGATCTTTTAATTTACTTAAGATGTTTGGAGGCTTTAGTTGATACTACGGCTGGGAGGAGCAGATACATGTTTGTCCTACATTAATAACATTGCTACAATGTGAAATTTAATTTTAAAACTATTTTCTTGGTGTGTTACTTTGAACTGTTCAAAGAATAAATCACAACCTAGCACTTCAAATATTTATTGGGAATAAAACTTTTAGAATATCTAGTTAAATATAGTCAAGCCACATTGGAAATTGTGGCCCCAACCTATTTTGAAGGTACCACAAGAAAGGCTGGGATAGGCCTTGAATGTTCTCTTAACCTTTCTTTCTCTCCAAATCTTTTGTGACTTGTTTTCTCACAACTTTTGAATCTATAGGCAAATCATATATTCAATGCATTATAATACTGAGTGGCAAGAAAAAAAAGAATCAGCTGAATCTGGAAATAAATGAAGATGACAGGTCTAAAAAAATGAAGGAGGATATGTACCCCTTAGGAACATCCCCCTTTAGGAGATAATTTCTGTCTATAGAACATTTTTTAGAAGTATGAATCTGATTTTATTTCAGATAAAGCATTCTGCATGCACCCGAATCAAATTAAATATTGAATATATATGGGTCTGACTACCAAAATGTTAAATTTGTTATTTATTCAGGCACTCCTTGAAATGCATTTATCTATTCAATTTATTTTGTGTTTCTTCTTGAAGAGTATTCATGTGATGAATTATAGTGCCTGCCTTTCCCAAATCAATATAGGTGGCTTGGGAATAATGAAAATTATAGTCCAACCTATGGAGAACCCAGCAGGTTGTATCTAAGCTATAAATGGTCAAACTTCCTAGCTCCCAACATAGGAAAACAGGTGAAATATTTTCATTGGAGGCTATATAAGTACAATAAATAGTTAACAACTCATCTTACTACTGTGACACCTAGAAATACAAACACAGTGGACATGCCTATGGTATAATACCGTCACAAGTCTATTTTGATTGATTGATTGATTGATTGATTGATTGATTGAGGGAAATGCAACACCAGAATGATTTTGTATAAAAATAATTGTCACTGTATTTTATTCAGTTACTTATCTGGCATTAATATCAACAAAGTTATGCAAATTAACCAGTATCTACAACAAATATACACAGAGACATAACATACTCACCCAGTCCCAAACAAGAAACTCTTAATC
>NW_015402427.1:0-3817 GCF_001527695.2 Protobothrops mucrosquamatus
TGATCAATTAATCATGAGTAGTGCCAAATCAGTTATTTGCAGCCACTAATTTGCTTAACAAATTGAGTCTGTCTTTTTCTCCATTTCTAATGGAACCATTTCTTTTCGTATAATGCATTCCACAAATTAACTTTTCCTGCAAGGTTCTGACTTGATTAGTATTTGTTATCTGTGGCTGGTCACAAATTTGGAAACATCAGTTGCGCTCTCTCTCCCTTTTTTTTTTTGGAAATTTAAAATGTTCACTTTCTTGGGAACAAATCTGGAAAAAGAAGGCGGCTTGCAGTTTGGCGAAAACCGTCTAAGCAGCATGTATGCTTACACCTGGGGGATACAGGTGAAACAGAAAAGTTGTTTCGAGCTCTACTTTTAAAACATTCTGTTGGGTGTGTCTCAACAGAACAAAAAGAGGCTCAAGTTGTTAAAAATATATAAGTATATTCAGAAGACCTAGAGGTTCTCTTCAGGACAAGTGCACCAACCTGCCCGGCTACTTGTGCAGGAAACATCTTGGAAATTCCCCAAGCCAGGTAAATGTCATATATTGTAGGTAATTTGTAACTTACAACACAGTGCTTAATGACCATTTGAAGTTATGATGGACCACCCACTCTGTAGATTTTGCATGCCTTTGCTAAGAATCCCAGCCACTACTGTAATTTAGCGTGGTTTGTCTTTTCTCCAATGAAATGCCAACCGTGGACAGCTCTTAACAGAGAGAAATCAGCCTGGTAACGTATGCTGTAGTAACTTCCCTGTTGAAGTCTCTGATGGCACTTTCCTTCACGTTTCCTTCCAAAACCAGAGGTATCAATGCCAAAACATCTGCAATACGCTTCCAAGAGCTACGGCAATATTTCCACCTGCTGGGCATGGAGAATAATTAGTCAACTAAGCTAAGACAAAGATCAAATGAAGGGAATACGACCACGTTTCCTTTTAAGGAAAACAGTCACAAAACAAACATTGTCTCTAGGACGCAATTTACTTTGCAAAGAAATGCAAGCAATAGACGAAGGAATTGCACCAATCCGTTTGAGAAAATGGGGAAGGCGATGGCTCAGTGGTTAAAGATGCTGAGCTCGTCAGCTGGAAAGCTGACGGGCCAGGTTCGAGACCCAAGCGCCACGCAACGGGGTGAGCTCCTGTTCCTTGCTGCAGCTCTAACCCACTTAGCAGTTCGAAAGCATGCAAATGTGAGTAGATAAATAGGTACCACTTCGGTGGGAAGGTAACAGCGTTCTGTGCACCTTTGGTGTACAGCCGTGCTGGCCACATGACCACGGAAAATGTCTCCAGACAATGCTGGCTCCCTCAGCTGAGCACCATGTCCTAGAGTCGTACATGACTGGACAGGGAAACCTTTACTTTTCAGTTGAGAAAAATGAAGTTCCCAACATGTGGAAATAGGAAAAACTGTTATCTTCAGGAACTCTGGGAGTTTTCCATCTCCGTGGGTCCTTTTCCAAGATTCAGCCCTTTTAAGGAGCGCTATATCGTATCACTTCACAATTAATCACACGGGTCCATGATTCTAATAGCACCGCAGCGAGAAGTGCTTTTGAGAGGGAAAAGTTTGGCGATGTTTTCAATACACCACTCAGGGAAAAATGTTTCTGAGTGCCAAATGCCACAGGGTATCAGTCCTTCTGTATCCTTTGGTAAATAAAAATAATTTGAAGGCAGCCAGCCCCCAAATTGCCACTTAGATTTAATAGCTCTCAGGAAATCCACTTCTTCTCCCTGTAGCTCGCACGCTTTCCTCTCAGACAATCTCCCATCCTGTTGATTCTCTAATCGAAATTGTGAGGAAGAAAAGAAAAAAAAATCAAGCTCATTCCATACCACCTTCAACATTTTATAACCCAGATTTTGGGTGTGAGACTAATAAATAATAGAATAATAGAGTTGGAAGGGACTTTGGAGGTCTTCTAGTCCAACTCCTTGCCAAGCAGGAGACCTTATAACATTTCAGACAAGGGGCTATCCAGTCTCTTCTTAAAAGCCTCCAATGATGGAGCACCCATAACTTCTGAAAGCAATTGTTTAACCATTCCACTGATTAATTGTTCTAATAGTCAGGAAATTTCTCCTTAGTTCTAGGCTGCTTCTCTCCTTGATTAGTTTTCATCCGTTGCTTCTTGTCCTGCCTTCAGGCGCTTTGGAAAATAGCTTGACTCCCTCTTCTTTGTGGCAGCCCCTGAGATATTGGAACACTGCTATCATATCTCTCCTAGTCCTTCTTTTCATTAGACTAGACATATCCAATTCCTGCAACTGTTCTTCATATGTTTTAGCCTTCTGCCCCCGCAATCATCTTTGTTGCTCTTCTCTGCACTTTTTCCAAAGTCTTAACATCTTTTTTCATATTGTGGTGACCAAAACTGGATGCAGTATTCCAAGTGTGGTCTTACTAAGGCTTCATAAAGTAGTACTAAACACTTCACGTGATTTTGCTTCTATCCCTCTGTTAATGCAGCCAAGGATTGCGCTGACTTCTTTGGTTGCTAGGACAGAAGAACCTGTTATTCATTCTCTAATGAAAAGGTGGTCACTGTTTTGGCCTCAAGAGAAGACCAGGGTCTACTGTTGACCACTACAGAGGAGAAAGTTGAGATAGCCCTTGTTTTCTTACATCATGGACTATTACTTCTCAGAAACTCCCAATCACAATCAATCAGATGATATTCCTTTCCTATAAATAACAGGAGCACATGAGAAACAGCAACATAGTTCCTTATTTCCCATCCTAAAATGTGGGCCGGTCATAGTGAAATTGACTACCATAAGCCAAACTACCATTCTTGCTTATTTCGGGAAAAGACCGTGTTTTAGAACTTCCTAAGAACTTTGAGATCATAAAACCTTGCTGGTTTGCACTGAGGAGTAAGTCAACAGCAAGATGACCTGCAGCTCAAAAGACTTTGAGAACTGCGATACGATACTATAAAAGAAATAATAGTGGTCTGAACTTGTCCTCTAGCACTGATTATCTCCACCTACAAAACGCAAAGCTCTGGTTTGTTTTCCACCGCAATCATTTCTGACTGAAAGGAGACATTTCTCACTCATCTCCTACAAATAACACGGAATTTATGGACCAACGCTTAACAAATTACCCCTGCCCACCGGCATTCATCAAAATGGGATTATTTTTTTTGGGGGGGGGGAGTTTGATCATTATTCAAAATGATTCTCAAAATCCACAATGAACATTACTCAACCTGGGGTTCATTATAAGCCCATCTAACTATTGACCGCTCAAGCTGGGCAGATTGTTCACCTAAAATATATTGCTTTTGTTTCCTGATGAGTTGACAAGTTTATTAAGAGGTGCCACACTTTATAAATCAAGCCAATCGTCAACATTCATCCAAAGCTGTGTCTCGAGGACGAATGGAGAAATTTCTTTTCCAGCAACCTGGTTAAGGACAGAGGTATGCAGGCTGGTGGTTTCAACTGAAATGGCCATGAAGTTTGAAAGAAGGAGAAAATATACATTTTCAAGACTGTTTTGTTTTATCCAATGAACGAGCAGGGGGCTTGAACTGGACGACCACAAGAGTATTTCATACGTGACACTTCTAGGAAACAAATATACAGAGAAATATGATTGTCAATAATAATAATAATAATAATAATACTTTAATTTATACCCCGCCCTTCTCCCGAGGGACTCAGGGCGGCTTACAGGTAAGTAAAAACAGAGCTATACAATAAATATCTAAAAACCAAATTAAAATATATATTAGATAAACCTGTTATTAGAAAAATTATAAAATCCCTATTAAAATCCCTATAAAATCCCCCCCCTAGG
>NW_015402428.1:0-3816 GCF_001527695.2 Protobothrops mucrosquamatus
TCCCTCCCATCTTCCTTCCTTCTGTCCATCTGTCATTTGTTTCCAAACCCTTTGGAAAATAAGTTGACCCCCCCTCTTCTTTGTGGCAGCCCCTCAAATACTGGGACACTGTTATCATGTCCCCCCTAGTCCTTCTTTTCTCTAGACTGGCCATCCCCAAGTCCTGCAACCGTTCTTCGTCTGTTTGAGTCTCCAGGCCTTGGATCAAATCAGCTGCTCTTCTTTGCACTTTTTCCAACCTCTTTTTTGTAATGTAGCCACCAGAACTGGAGATGTGGCCTTACTAAGATGTGGCCTTACTAAGATGTGGCCTTACTAAGGCTTTCTAAAGCGCTACGAAATACTTCCGCCTGATTTTGATTTCCTTCGACTCCCATCCCCTCCTCCTGTGGCTGGCTGCCCGGGGAATTCCGGGAGCTGAATTCCGCGGGTCTTAAAAGTTGCCACACATACACACACACACACACACACACACACACACACGTGGCTCACGGTGGCGGGCTGCGGAGGCAACACACAAGCGCCGGTGCGCGCAGACCAACACAGGAGCGGGATTCCTCTGGAGGCTACATCAAAGAACTGACTGTAAGGGATTCGAATACATTCCCCCCCTGCCAGTCGCAGCAAGTGTTAAGGCCCACAGGGGCTTCGTTAATTTAAGCTTGTTGTCGGAGCTAATTTCTATCGCAACTCTTATTGTTTTTAAAGAACGCTGCATTTCATCGGGAGAAATCACCATTCCCCCCCCCTCTTTATTCCCCGCTTCCATCATTAGCACAAACGCCTCGACTGCAGAAGCGTCTTCGTTTTCTCCTGATTTTTAAAAATTCTCCTGTTCTTCATGCACTGCTGTATATACCAAGGTGAAGGGCATTACACGGACGGAATAAAATTTGCACATTTTTGCATGTTTTTTTTTTTTTACGGCGAGAGCATGTCATATTAGCTCTTTTCCTGCGCATATCTAACCCGGTCGGGCACCGTCCCCGGTAAAACTGAAAGCTCGTCTTTCAGCCCAAATTAATAATAATAATAATAATAATAATAATAATAATAATAATAATAATAATAATAATAATAATAATAATAATAATAATAATAATAATAATAATAAAAGTTGGAAGGGACCTTGGAGGTCATCTAGTCCAACCCCCTGCTCAGGCAGGTAACCCTATACCATTTCAGACAAATGGCTGTCCAGTCTCTTCTTCAAAACTTCCAGTGTTGGAGCATTCACAGCTTCTGGAGGCAGGTTGTTCCACTGGTTAATTGTTCTCACTGTCAGGAAGTTTCTCCTTAGTTCTAGGTTGCTTCTCTCCTTGGTTAGTTTCCATCTATTTTGCTTCTCGTCCTGCCTTCAGGCGCTTTGGAGAATAGCTTGACTCCCTCTTCTTTGGGGCAGCCCCTGAGATACTGTAAGACTGCTATCCTGTCCCCCCTCGTCCTTCTCTTCGGTAAACTAGACATACCCAATTCCAGCAACCGTTCCTTGTATGTTTTAGCCTCCAGTCCCCTAATCATCTTAGTTGCTCTTCTCTGCACTCTTTCTAGAGTCTCAACATCTTTTTTACATCGCGGTGACCAAAACTGGATGCCGTATTCCAAGTGTGTCCTTACCAAGGCATTGTAAAGTGGTATTAACCCTTCCCGTGATCTTGATTCTATCCCTCTGTTCAGGCAGCCCAGCACTGTGTTGGCCTTTTTGGCAGCTGCAGCACACGGCTGGCTCCTATTTAAGGGATTGTCCACTAGGACTCCGAGGTTCCTCTCACAGTTACTACTATTGAGCAAGGTACCCCCTATACTATACCTGTGCATTTGGTTTTTCTTGCCTACATGTAGAACTTTGCTTTAAACTCTACAGGAGATAAAATTACCCTTGTTGCCTTCTTGAGGGTTTCACGTCAAGAAAATAAAATAAAATAAAATAAAACGATTGCATCAGCTTTTATGGAGTTTGATCCACTTCATCAAACACATGACAAGGGAAGAGTGTTTTTTCTATTCGTAGTTATTCATGGCAGCAGAGAAAATTTGGGGTGGGTGGGTGGGAGGGAACTTGGCAGGAAGAAGCAGAATTTTCTGACGGCCGACAGCCGCGAAAGAAGAGCGCAGTGAGAAGGTCAAGAAACGTGATTTCCAGCCGGACGTCCGTTTTGAAACCTCGTTGCAGGAACTTCACCAAGAGTCTCTGCTTTTTCAAAGGCACGAGACCCCCATTATCCGAGGAGTTGGAATGTTGTGATTACACAAAAATAGCTTCTTCTTTTTATTAAATGATACTGGGAAGGTAAAACGCAGCACGGGTTTTCATACAAAAGAGGGTTCAATTGCACTGGATGTTCTTGAGAACTTTCATTTTGACCTGAAGCCTTCTTCTCGTTCAGTCTGTCCTGGTCAGGTCTAACAACATTGTTCTTCGTATTGAAGCCCTTCAACTTTCAGTTTCCACTTTAGAGGTCTTCCGTTTTTTAGACAGGACAATAACTTACCGAAGCAGAAGGTGTTGGTGGTTTCCAAAGACTTCTGGATCTGAATGGTTTGGTTTTTTTTTAAAAAAAAAATTGTTTGGGAATAATTTAGTGGGTCTTCTGAGTTTGTGTAACTCAACTCAGCATCTGAAGGCAGGACAAGAAGCAACGGATGGAAACTCATCAAGGAGAGAAGCAACCTGGAATTAAAGAGAAACTTCCTGACAGTTAGAACAATTAACCAGTGGAACTACCTGCCTCCAGAAGCGGTGAATGTGCCAACACTGGAAGTTTTTAAGAAGAGACTGGACAGCCATTTGTCCGAAATGGTGTAGGGTTTCCTGCCTGAGCAGGGGGTTGGACTAGGTGACCTCCAAGGTCCCTTCCAACTATTCTGTTCTGTTCTGTTCTGTTCTGTTCTATTCTATTCTATTCTATTCTATTCTATTCTATTCTATTCTATTCTATTCTATCATATCATATCATATATCATATATCATATTATATTATATTATTTCCACTCCACTCGATATTTTCTGTTCTGTTCTGTTCTATTCTATTCTATTCTATTCTATTCTATTCTATTCTATTCTATTCTATTCTATTCTATTCTATTCTATTCTATTTCTATTTCTATTATATCATATCATATATTATATCATATTATTTCCACTCCACTCGATATTTTCTATTCTATTCTATTCTATTCTATTCTATTCTATTCTATTCTATTCTATTCTATTCTATTCTATTCTATTCTATTCTATTCTATTCTATTCTATTCTATTCTATTCTATTCTAGTAATACAGGTCGTTTGCCAATATTGTGGGAATTATGTATTTAACAAAGCGATGGCACGTGGGAAAAACTATATTTGTGTTTAATTGTGTGGGCATGCAACGCCTTTACAGCGTCGTCTTGTGGGAAGAAGTTGGAACAGTTTGTGTCCAGGAGAGGGGTCTGTAGATATTTTCTCAGCCCTCTTTTCTGGCTCCTGCAGTGTACAGGTCCTCAGTGGAAGGCAGGCTGGGGGCAATGGTTTTTTTCTGCAGTTCTAACTATCCGTGGAAATCGGTGTCTGTCTGCTTGGTTGCAGTGGGTTGGCTTCCTCTTGCTGCAAAACCTTAGCCAAAATTGAGGAAAGCGTTGAATTGTTGCAACAGTTGAGCAGTGTCCAGGTTGCACGCGTGCAATCCCTTCGTTCTTGCTTTAATCCTTTGCTTTTCCTGTCTCTTCTGCACAGCTCCTCACCGCCCGGAGTTTTTGAGAAGGAATACGAGCTCTACCGAGACTACAGCTCGGATGGACAACGGCTTCACTACAGGTGAGCAGCCTCCCTCAAGA
>NW_015402429.1:0-3815 GCF_001527695.2 Protobothrops mucrosquamatus
CTTTCTTCCCCTCCCACAAGGTCCATGGCAGACTGGGTGCAAAAAAATAGGAGAGTGCAGGGATGACACTGTGATTTGTTTCTTCCGGCCTGTTTGTGACTACCATGTTTCCCTGAAAATAAGGCCTATCCCGAAAATAAGGCCTAGCTTGATTTTTACGTGTGTACCTAACACAGGGGTAGGCAACCTTGGCTCTTTTCTGACTCGTGGACTTCAACTCCCAGAATTCCTGAGCCAGCCTGGCTCAGCTTGGAAACCTCTCCCTTTCCCTTCAGCATGGCTGGCTCAGGAATTCTGGGAGTTGAAGTCCATGACTCATAAAAGAGCCAAGGTTGCCTACCCCTGATCTAACACCTACCCCCAAAATAAGCCCTAGTTAAGATCCCGCCCACTATGTCCCACCTCTGGTTTACGAGGTGGGGCGAGGCGCACGTGTAAAATCAAGCTAGGGCAGGAGTGGGGGAGTAGAGCTGCCCCATGTGCCCTATGCTTGCTTACCTCAGGCACTTGCATCCAGGCTTCCCACTCCCCGACACCTGCCTCGCTTCACGGTGGCGGCACCACCAGCAGCAGCAGCAGCCCCGTCCAGCAGGAGCCTGTGTGGACACTGGCCCACTTCTTCCGGTTGCTGGCGGCCGCTCATGGCAGAATGCCATATAAAAGTCGCGTTAGTGCCACTGTTCTTGGCAGGACACCACATGGCATTTCATGCTGGTGCCGCAGCACACGCATGCCATGGCGCAATGTGCCATTTGGCATCCTGATGTGAGCAGCAGCAATAGTGTGACACCAAGGGGCTTCCTGCCACAATGGCACGACAGGTGTCGGGGTGTGGGAGGCCTTGCTGTGGCGGTCCTGAAGTAAGCGGGTAAGACATCCCCCCCAAAATAAGACCTAGTGTCTTTTTGGGAGGCAAAAAAATATAAGACCAGATCTTATTTTCAGGGAAACCCAGTATCTGGAAGCATCTAAATCAGGGGTCATCAACCTTGGCAACTTTAAGACTTGCGGACTTCAACTCCCAAAATTCTTCTGGCTGAGGAATTCTGGGAGTTGAAGTCCGCAAGTCTTAAAGTTGCCACAGTTGACGACCCCTGATCTAAATGATCTCTGTCAGCAACAAAAGACTCAGCTAGATACATAAATCTTCTTGATGGGGAAGTAACAGAATCCTAGAACTTACCGGTGCCAATCGCTTAAAAACTGCCTAGCTTAGGCACAGAAATATAAGGAATGGCTGCTGGAATTGGGTATGTCTAGTTTAATGAAGAGAAGGACGAGGGGGGACATGATAGCAGTCTTCCAATATCTCAGGGGTTGCCAAAAAGAAGAGGGAGTCAAGCTATTCTCCAAAGCACCTGAAGACAGGACAAGAAGCAACGGATGGAAACTAATCAAGGAGAGAAACAACCTAGAACTAAGGAGAAATTTCCTGACAGTGAGAACAATTAATCAGTGGAACAACCTGCCTCCAGAAGCGGTGAATGCTCCAACACTGGAAGTTTTTAAGAAGAGACTGGACGGCCATTTGTCCGAAATGGTATAGGGTTTCCTGCCTGAGCAGAGGGTTGGACCAGATGACCTCCAAGGACCCTTCCAACTTTACTACTACTACTACTACTACTACTACTACTATTATTATTATTATTATTATTATTATTATTATTATTATTATTATTATTATTATTATTATTATTATTATTATTGTGCCCCCCCTTGTGGTCGTAAGCCGAGGCCTACCTGCAATGCTGATGTAAATAATTTACAATAGGCATAAAGGCTGATGGCATTTTCTGCCTTGTCAGTTCGCTAGTTCTGAACGTTCACATCTGAAATAGAAAGGAAGTTTCTTCTTCTGTAGACATAATAATAACCTTTTTGTTTTGTTTTGTTTTCTGAACAGTTTCTGAGCTTCAGAAATGGGATTCTGATTACTTTTGCTTTTCATTTTAGGGGCACACTGGTGAGAAAGGAGAACTTGGAGAAGCCGGCAAAGATGGGGAGAAGGTAATGATCTTCACTGCATCGTAGGGTTTGTTTCCATTGGAAAGGTCTGTGAATGGTGCTACCTACATCTGGCCTCACCAAAAAATGTGGCGCCTGAACATGGGATAACTGCTTCTGTCCCTAAAAACAGTTCAGAGCAAAAACTGAGATGTCTTATAAAGTTGCAAGAGATTTAGACGTTGTGTCATGGTTCCGACAGATGAAACTCTTCAAAGAACTTTGAGGCATTGTTTACCTTAAAGAATCTTTATGCAAGTTGCATGGCATCGGCAGGTACATGGTGGAAGCTGAAATCTGAATTCTCCTCCCCTAAACACATAGTATCAAACACAATTACCTCCTCCAATTAACAGTCATAAATCACATTCTCCAATTAGTTTGAAATGCAGGCTTTCCCTCCTGTTTTCCAACCCGCCAATCCTTATCATCTCTTATTTCAAGCTCTGAATTCACACACTAGTACAATATTGTTATGTCTAACTAACTCCCATCACATTCCTGCTCCTCCCCCAGCACCATCTAATTCTAAGAGTAAAGCATAAGAAAGAAAAAGGCTTCATCTTCATATGTTGTCAAGGCAAAAACATTCAATGTTAGCAGCGTTGACATGTGGTAAGAAAGGTCGTAAATGAGGCAAAATTAATTGAACAACTGTTAAATTGCTCAGCAACAGGAGTTTGGGATTCCCTTTGGGATCATAGGTCAAGCCGCCACTTTGGCTCATTTGCAAGACATGTCAGGGCACACACAGAAAAGAGGCAGATCCTGCAGTGGCACAATATTGTGCTCTTTTGGTACGTGTGTGATGCACATGCCAAAAGTTTGCATCACACCGGTACCATACAGCTTTCAACATATGCATCCACCCCACCTTTGCAAAAGGACACTGCATTGAACAAAATATTCCGATCGTGGTCTCAAAGGCTTTTTAAATTGTGAATTAGCATCGGGCAGCCGATCTGCATTTCAAAATAAAAGAATACCAGAGTTGCAAGGGAGCTCGGAGGTCTTCTAGTCCAACCCCCTGCTCAAGCAGGAGACCCTATACCAGGGGTAGGCAACCTTGGCTCTTTTATGACTCGTGGACTTCAACTCCCAGAATTCCTGAGCCAGCATGGCTCAGCTTGGAAACCTCTCCCTTTCCCCTCAGCATCGCTGGCTCAGGAATTCTGGGAGTTGAAGTCTACGAGTCATGAAAGAGCCAAGGTTGCCTACCCCTGCCCTATACCATTTCAGACAAATGGTTGTCCAGTCTCTTCTTACAAGCCCCCAGTGATGGAGTCCCCACAACTTCTGGAGAAAATTTCTTTTGACTGACTCTCATCTTAACTCTTTTTCTTATTTTTTTTCAGGGTTCGAGAGGACCACCAGGCCCAGCAGGACCTTCTGGAAATATTGGCCTGCAGGTAGAACAAGATGAATATTACTTATAAAGTAATTAAGGTGGGATAAAAATCTAATAAATTAATAAACCAGCCATGCTTTGCCTCATTTTCAGGGCCCCCGAGGATTAAACGGAGGAGTTGGGCCAATCGGTCTTATTGGCGACAGGGTGAGTTGGAGACCCTCCTTAATTTTCTTAGCCAAAGCTGCTTGTAAGAGACATCTGGTTAACGGGACAGAAAAAGGGAAGTTTTCAAGTTCGGACCTCAACTTGGCTACTAACCTATCTAATGATCTGGGGCATCCCTGTGTCTAGTGCCCTTCCATCGGCATTATGGGGATAGTAAGAGGACGAGGAGGAGGAGGAGGAGGAGGAGGAGGAGAAGGAGAAGGAGAAGGAGAAGGAGAAGGAGAAGGAGGAGAAG
>NW_015402430.1:0-3815 GCF_001527695.2 Protobothrops mucrosquamatus
TCTCTCTCTCTCTCTCTCTCTCTCTCTCTCTCTCTCTCTCTCTCTCTCTCTCTCTCTCTCTCTCTCTCTCTCTCTCTCTCAAATCAAAACATTTACAAGTCCACCTGGCACTGTGGAATGCTTACAAGGTCTATAGTTATCTGATGAATAACAGTTCCCCTGTCCTTCCTTCCTTCCTTCCTTCCTTCCTTCCTTCCTTCCTTCCTTCCTTCCTCTTTTTTTCTTTATTACTTTCTTTTTCTTTTTCTTTTTCACTCTTTCTTCCTTCCTCCCTGTCTTTTCTTTCTTTCTTTCTTTCTTTCTTTCTTTCAATCTCTCTCTTTTTCTTTCTTTCTTTCTTTCTTTCTCTTTCTTTCTTTCTTCCTTTCTTTCTTCCAAGCTACTTGCCTCTATCTCTATTCCTAGGGTCAAAGTGAGGTAAGTGAGGCTTAGCAGTAACTTAAATAAAGCTGGAGATTAAACGTGGAAGGGGTTTCTTTTCTTTTCCTATTTTCTTTGTACCATTAGCCCAGTTGAGATGGATGCTTTCTTTTTTTGTTTTACTTTTTGTATTTAGTTTTATTTCTTTCAACTTAAATTATATTCACCATTTAAATATTATCTTTTTATGGATTTGATATTCCATAAGATTATTATAACACATAATGGTTCTATAATTGGGAAACTGATCTTCAGAAATATTTTGTCTACATGGAGGCCTAGTAATTAAAATAGTCAGTTGAAATGTAAATGGACTTTAATCAAAAAGAAAAAAAAGAAAAAATTGCAACAAGTTCAAAAAAATTATAAGAAGACATATTTCTGTGCAAGAAATATATTCTGCCCTTTTTTCAAGGCCTAGGAGCTGTATTGGATATTGAATATCAATTTGTAACTGAGAATAATTATTAAATGATGTTAACGATGACTACCTGTAATTCAAACAATATTAGATGGCATCCAAATATTTTTCTTAAAAGGATTTCATTAGAAACATACAGTACATTTTCACTAAAAAGCCCTATGTAATATTAGCCTACAAATACAGAATGTTTTGTATGTTAAAATGGTAACATTTACATATGTGAACAGGAAATGAATCATGTGCAGTTCCTTTCTATTTTTTTATATAGAAACATTGAAAAATCAGCAATGGTAGAAGAAATGCAGATTGATTTAGTGGAGCTTCACTGTGACATCAATCTGAAGCAAAAGTGCATAAATGTCATAATTCCAGGTTTCTACCAGTTTCTTTCCTGAGACAGATTCTGTAAGTTATTCAGTAGCTCTACAAGAATATTAGCAATATTTGAAGGCCAGTATATATGTCAACAGTTTTTCTCATCTATGAAAATTAACAAATCCATGTTGAGGTCAAGGCTGACTGATGAACAACAGCAAATAAATTGAGATTGGTTTCAACTCAAGACATTAAACTAAATAATAGTTTAATGAAAGACTGCCAGATAAGAAGCCAGAGTGATAGTGAAAAAGTAATTGTTATCCTTTTTTAATAAAGTAAGTACTTAAAGATTATAATTACAAGATTATAATTAACTAAGAATAGAAGATACAGAAAAGAAAAGAAAAAAAGAGAAAGAAAAAAGAGAAAAGAAAGAGAAAATAAGAATATAGTAAAGAAAAATAAACAGGTAAAGAAAAATTACTTCTCCCTTTATCCCAATAAGTTATTTTAGTAACTTATCACCTCTAAAGTAAAATAAATCTTTTCTTCTCATACCCTATCTCTTATCTATAAACAATTCCATAAGACCTCATAATTTTTGTTCCAATGTCTGCAAAAGTCCACTAATGATTATCAGAGATAACAACATATCTATTTTAATATTGATCAGGTAAAACAAAATTATATTCTCTCCTTTTACTTCTAACAATCTTGATCTTTAGTCCCTTGTAATAATGCCCTAGATTTTAATTTCTTTTTTCTTTTTTTCTTTTTCTTTATCCCTTCTCACAAAATTGTTCAAAGATTTAATTTACCAAAGCTCTTTGGTAAATCCAATATGGGAAAATTATTCAGATCACACTCTTGGTTTATTATTTGCATATCCTTTTAATTAATAAGACATCAATCAGTTACTTTTGTATGTCCAGTATAAGAACTTTTGCCATGTCACTCTTGTAGCCTAATTTTTAAATCCGCTTTTGAATCAGTCTCAATCATGTCAGATAATACTTGTTCATCTTCTGTAGCATCTTTTAAAACAGTCTATCTATAAAGGCAGACATTCTTGAAATTAACTTCTGGACACATTGTTCAAAATATCCTTCAATATGTCCAATGTTGAAATATTTTGCTTCATTTTATATTAGTAAGTCAAATTTGAGCATCTCTCTTCTTTAATTGTAATGTTTAGTTCCTTCTAACTCCCTCTAGGTACAATTTTTAAAGTCTTATAGCAGGGGTGTCAAACTCGCAAAGTCACGTGACGTGTCACGATGTATCGTGACTTTTTTGCCATTGCCAGTAATGGGGTGGGCATGGTTTCACTATGATGCATCCGCCTTGCGGGCCGGCAATTTGACACCCCTGTCTTACAGTATCTTATTTTTTAAACAATTTAGAACAAAAGCATTTTAACTTAGGAAGGAGTCTTATCATTCATTCAAAAATATTATTTCAAATTTATCTGGACCCTGCTTGTAACCTTCTAAATTTAAAGGTTTCATCACCCTTTTGCTGTATATCCCAGGGAAAAAAATTAATTAATCAATTAATCAATTTTAAGTTCTGCTTAAAGTGAAATATATTCAAGCAAAAACAAATAAATTGCCATTTGAACAACCATGACCTGGATGACTGAAAAACTTCATAGACAATTAAGTCCTTAATTTTTATTTAAAACTTATTTCACTAAGGATTGAAGGAAACTCAACTGGTACTATAAAACATGTTGATTCAAAGGTTCCTAATAGCTGAAAAGCAATTAACGAGCATTTTTTGGAAAATGATTAGAAAAGGAAATACGTGAATTTAAAAACACTGAGCAAGATAGCTATTCCCTCATCTCCCAGAGCTCTAAAGACCAATGTCTTGCAGTCTTCTCATGGAGAGCAACTGTCTGGAGCATTTGTGAATGATCTCAAGTTCTCTCCTTGTTCAGAGAGAAGTTACAAAGTATTTCAATGCCTTTTCTATGTTCTTCTTAATCAGGCATGGTATACAGTTACTGCAATAGGAATTTTAACTTTAAATTGTTATAAGTGCCACATGAAAGCTAGTTATATTATCTAATACAATTTTTAGCTGAATAAATTTACATTTAACAGATACATTAATACTGTTCATTTTCTTTATTATTACAAATTTTTGTTTCTATATATGAGAAAATCTGTAGTGTGGTAGCCTCCTGGCTATGGAATGGGACAACTTGCCACAGCCAGCTCACTGCAGCCAACTCGCTATGGCCAACTTGCTGCGGAACAACTCACCATGGGATAACTCGCCACAGGACAATTTAACAATTCAATTATTTAAAATAAATAAAAAATATTTTAATTATTATCATTCACATTTCATTCTGTCCCTCTTTTTGCATTCTTTCTTTAATGATTTTATTCCACCATTTCTTTGATATTAGTATAATTCTTGTCCCACGGTGAATTGGGGTCGCCAGCAGTGCCGGCTGGCGACCCCAAGGGGGAGGGCCTTCTCTGTGGGAGCTCCCACCCTCTGGAACGAACTGCCCCCAGAGATCAGGGTGATTCCTGATCTCCCTTCCTTCCGCCGCGCCCTCAAGACGTGGTTGTTCCAGCAAGCGGGACTGGCCTAGGGGATTTTATAGGGGTTTTAATTACTTTTAATTGGACATTCT
>NW_015402431.1:0-3814 GCF_001527695.2 Protobothrops mucrosquamatus
TGTTTTGACTGTTATTCTTTGTAGTATCATGGATATGTTTTATTTCTTCCATTGTTTATTTGTATAGGTTTTTTGTTTTTGTACTGCTGAGAATTTTACTACTATGAAAGTATGGAAATAATAATAATAATAATAATAATAATAATAATAATAATAATAATAATAATAATAATAATAATAATAATAATAATAATAATAATAATGATGATGATGATGATGATGATGATGATGATGATGATGATGATGATGATGATGATGATGATGATGATGATGATGATGATGATGATGATGATGATGGAAGGGACCTTGGAGATTATCAAGTCCAACCCCCTGCTCAGTCAGGTAACCCTCCTATACCATTTCGGACAAATGACTGTCCAGTTTCTTCTTAAAAACTTCCAGTGTTGGACCATTCACCGCTTCTGGAGGCAGGTTGTTTCACTGGTTAATTGTAATGATTTAGTAAATTTAATAAATAAGTAAATACAATTATCTGATGGCTCAAAGTGGATCACTGTAGTTTATTGAAAAGGGCCTTCGGCTGCTATAAGTGCTCAGAGGAGCATCTAAACCAGGGGTAGGCAACCTTGGCTCTTTTATGACTTGTGGACTTCAACTCCCAGAATTCCTGAGCCAGCATGGCTCAGCTTGGAAAGCTCTCCCTTTCCCCTCAGCATGGCTGGCTCAGGAATTCTGGGAGTTGAAGTCCACGAGTCATAAAAGAGCCAAGGTTGCCTACCCCTGACCTAAACGGATCTGTTGCTTCTAAAGCGAACACCGGTTCTGCCTGATGCTACGTTTCAAAGAGTTGCTTCAGTTGCAATTTCATCAAATCAAAATGCCTTACAGCCCTATTGAAGGAATTGTAAAATTGTTCCTAAATTGTAACTTTTACTATGGCCAAAGGGACAGAAGACATTAAAAACATAAATAGATAATAAGTGTATTGGCTACACTTGATGCTCTAAAATTGGTTTTGTGTCTTTTACATTATGATTTTTTTACATTATTTCCCTCAGCATGCCACTTTCTCTTTTCTTTTTAAAAGAACACACACAAACACACACATACACATACACACAAATGCATACAGAGATTCTTGGTGCACTATCAGAAGAAATAAAGTGAAAATATTTATTTAAATCACTAAAAAGAAAAAAGAAAAAATATAATCCAAATTTAAATGGGAGAATATCTCCCCAGAAGGGCTGTCCAGATTTCTTCCATTTTTATAAGGTGTAAAAAAAAACCACACGATAATATGAACAAATGTCCATTTGTGTCTTTATCCTCCCCATCAGCTTCTTTAATGAGTTTTTGAAGAATTAGAGAGAATTGACTAGTAAGGGAATACGTACGCATTGCATAGACACAGCCTGGAATGGCATAGTTGCCACAAATGCCATAATTCTACACATCCCTGGTCAGAGGTTATGATAAGACAGCCAAAATCTGATCAGAAATATGTATAAAATACTGTTCAAAACTAGAATCTGTACCTGAGATCCTTGGAAACCAGCCTCACCTTTTGGTTAAACTGTATAATGATGATATTTGTGAGTGGAAATCTGCAATGAAAACGTGAATGTGTATTCATTAATACCTCTGAAATTACATCCTGTGGATATAATAACAATGCTTATGGCTATGATTAAATATGTTAGGAAGCTGTTCCCCGGTGCTTTCTGAATAAAAGCTGACCTCGCCAGGAGACAAACTGTGGTACCAGACAATTGGGGAACAGAGGGGGTTGTCGCTAGGTCCTGAAGGGTGGAAAATTGTGCTTCCTACAGGTGTAGATCTATCCTGTTCTTATTGCATAGGGATGCAGAAGTACTTATGCTATAATAAAAGGGTACAGAAGTCAACATGATAGCAGTGTTCCAATATCTCAGGGGCTGCCACATAGAAGAGAGAGTCAAGCTATTCTCCAAAGCACCTGAAGGCAGGACAAGAAGCAACAGATGGAAACTAACCAAGGAGAGAAGCAACCTAGAACTAAGGAGAAATTTCCTGACAGTTAGAACAATTAATCAGTGGAACAACCTGCCTCCAGAAACGGTGAATGCTCCAACACTGGACGTTTTTAAGAAGAGACTGGACAGCCATTTGTCTGAAATGGTATAGAGTTTCCTGCCTGAGCAGGGGGTTGGACTAGGTGACCTCCAAGGTCCCTTCCAACTTTATTATTATTATTATTAAGTTAGAGAGAAGAACAATACTCCAGCAGGAGCTGCAGTGAGTGACAGAGAAGGAAAACCTAACCACAGCTCTCTAGCATTCCCAGTAATCTGGATTAGGAATGCAGAGTATTCAGAAACAAAGTGAGCAAGGGTGCTTTGAATTTGGCATGGGAACTGTTATATCCTGAGTTTGATTGATGGAGCAGGTGCAGGGAGCTGCACGGAGACCTTGGCAGACCACATGGCCTGCTGAGCCAGATTGGCTGTCTCCGAGTTACTGAGCATGCGTTTGAGCGGGAAAATACATTGCATTCATTGGCTGACAATGCCCCAGGGCAGGGATAGGCAACCTTGGCTCTTTTATGACTCGTGGACTTCAACTCCCAGAATTCCTGAGCCAGCTATGCTGGCTCAGGAATTCTGGGAGTTGAAGTCCACGAGTCATAAAAGAGCCAAGGTTGCCTACCCCTGCCCCAGAGTGAATGTATAAAAAGGGACGGAGCCATCTTGTTTTGAGTTCTGTTTTAAGCCTGAATAAAGAAGTACCTGTTTGTTACTCTGCCTCGTTCAATGCCTACCAACGCGAGAAATAGAACAGGAACCTTCACTGTACTTGTCTCAGATACAACAAGGTTGCCCAGAAAGATCTAAAGAACTGTTACTCACTTGAGATGTGAGTCCTGTGTGTGAGGGTGAACATCATTTTCTCAGAAACCTCCTGTTTCCTGCTACTTTTCTGAATCCATTTGAAGATAGCAAGAAGGCTCAGTCTCTGAATTGGAGATATTAGCCACTCACCATAAAATGATTGCATCTTCCTCCAGCCAGGCCCTTCCTACCAACCTAGCTATTCAGTCTCTTCAGGTGAGTGTTGAAAAGCACTGCCGTGACACAAAAGAGCAGTCACGAGCAAAAGAAAGAGAACACTCCTTTTTCTTCAGCAAAAGGAAGAGAGGAAAAGAAACTTTTCTAAATATGCACAAAGAAGCTTACTAAGATGCTCACTCTGAGCCTTCTGGCCTCTGGGAGAGTGTGAGTGGTGAGGAGATGCCTGATCTTCAAGGTAGAGTGCAGGTAACTTAGCAGGTACAGCAGCACCCATGCCTCCTCTTCAGGTGGAGGCAAACATGCATTTCTGGAAAAAAAAGTAAAGAATTGAGAATAGTGTGATAGAAACCCAAGAAACAGCTGTCCCTTATGTCCATGTGATCTAAGATTGTGGCTCACTTAAACACTTCTTAGGGCCGTGGTGGAGTAGTGGTTAGAATACAGTATTGCAGGCTAATTCAGCTCACTGCCAGGTGTTTGATCCTGACTGGATCAAGGTTGACTCAGACCTCCATCTTTCTGAGGTCGGTAAAATGAGGACCCAGATTGTTGGGGGCAACATGCTGACTCTGTAAACTGCTTAAAGAGGGCTGTGAAGTGGTATATTAATAATAATAATAATAATAATAATAATAATAATAATAATAATAATAATAATAATAATAATAATAATAATAATAATAATAATAATAATAGTAAAGTTGGAAGGGACCTTGAAGGTCATCTAGTCCAACCCCCTGCTCAGGCAGGAAACCCTATACCATTTCGGACAAATGGCTGTCCAGTCTCTTCTTAAAAACTTC
>NW_015402432.1:0-3814 GCF_001527695.2 Protobothrops mucrosquamatus
TCTCTGAGGGGGCCAAAGTCTCGCCCCCTATAGTCAGCGATGGAGTCAGCTGACTATGCCGGGGCGCCGGCAACCACAGCCACTCGGTCTTGGAAGGGTTGAGTCTGAGTCTGTTCCTCCCCATCCAGACCCGTACGGCCTCCAGGCAACGGGTCATCACGTCAAGGGCATCGTTGGGGTGGCCTGGGGTGGAGATGTATATACCCTGTTGTCCCAAAGGTGCTTTTTTCAAGAAGCAACTGGACTTTATTGTTTTTCTGTGAAGACGTTTCGCTTCTCATCCAAGAAGCTTCTTCAGCTCTGACTGGATGGTGGGGAGGGGAAGGATTTATACTCCTTGCAGACAGCTGGTCATTTGCCTTTTTTTAGAGGGTCCTTGAGGCCACCTGGTGGCTTATCTGTGTCCTCAGGTTCCCCTAAGTAAGGTAAATGGGTGTAGTGTCTTGTTGGAACTGTTGAAAGGACTGTGTTGTAGACTGGAGATAGATGGTGTTATATCTATCCCTCTCCCTCTGTTGAAAGACGGATAAAACTGTCCTTTCCATACTTCCAAGAAGGCTCCATAATCCATTTGCACCACTCAGTTGACCCTGAGGACACAGACAAACCCCCAAGTGGCCTCAATGCCTTTCCAAAAGAAGGCAAATGACCAGCCGTCTGCAAGGAGTATAAATCCTTCCACTCCCCACCATCCAGTCAGAGCTGAAGAAGCTTCTTGGATGAGAAGTGAAACATCTTCAAAGAAAAAGAACAATGATGTTGACTCTAAATTTGCAGAAATCTCTCTATATATTCCCTATTGTCCCAAAGGTGCTTTTTTCAAGAAGCAACTGGACTTTATTGTTTTTCTTTGAAGACGTTTCGCTTCTCATCCAAGAAGCTTCTTCAGCTCTGTCTGGATGGTGGAGAATGGAAGGATTTATACTCCTTGCAGACAGCTGGTCATTTGCCTTCTTTTGGAGAGTCGTTGAGGCCACTTGGAGGTTTACCTGTTACGTTTCAGAGATGGCTGAGGGATGTTATGAAAGTGCTACGAGTGTGGAAATGCGCTTGGACATAAATCCACGTCCCAGGAAAAAAAAAGAATTAGGCCACCTCTGTTTCCAGTATAAAACTCCCAATACATCAACTGAAATGTAAGCCTGAGAGACCAGTTTGTTTTCCCGTGAATTTTAATTATGCAACCATCACTATTAAATCATACTTTTTTTCCCCGATGTAGGCCAATTATTGAAGGTCAGTCTGTCCCAAGACAGCAGGGAATCTTCTATTGCCTCCTATTATACTACTTGCACTAAATAAACACACCCTTGGCCATCTCCTGCACGAACACTCCAGATGTCTCCTATGAGTTTGGTGACATCTTTACACCCTTCAGTTCTGAAGCACTAGATGTACTGTTCGGTTTCTGAACCCGGGAATATTTTATTCTTGCTAAAATATTTTTGTTCTTCTCTCCATTTGTCCACTTTCGGTCACCACAGTAGAAAAAAGATGCTGAGACCCTACAAAGAGTGCAGGGAAGAAAGAGCAGGATAAGGGGTCTGGAGACTAAAGCATAGGATGAACGGTTGAAGGAACTGGGTATGTCTCGTCTAACAAAGAGAAGGACTAGGGGTGACATGATAGCAGTCTTCCAATACTTGAAGGGTTGTCAAAGAGATGAGGGGATCAACTTATCTTCCAAAGCACCTGAGTGTAGGACAAGAAGTAGTGGGTGGAAGACCATTAAAGAGAGATTCAACCTGGAAATAAGGAGAAATTTCCTGACAGTGAGAACAGTCAACCAATGGAACAGAAGTTGCCTTCAACTATTGTGGGAGCTTCATCACTGGAGGCTCTCAAGAAGAAACTGGACTGCCATCTGTCAGAAATGGTGTAGGGTCTCCTGCGGGGAGTTGGACTAGATGACCTACAAGATCCCTTCCAACTATTCTATTCTATTCTATTCTATTCTATTCTATTCTATTCTATTCTATTCTATTCTATTCTACTCTACTCTACTCTACTCTACTCTATTCTATTTTAATTTGAGAAGAATTAAGAGCCAAACTGTCCCATTCTAAGGAACCAAGTTCAAAAGCCTTGTTTATGAAGGATGGCCTATCACAAGAAGATTGGACACTGGTGGGACAAAATGATTGGGTGATACCTTGAGGTCTAAGTGGTATTTGAGCCCCAGGCTCGTGTGATAAAATATTGGCTAGGGTTAACATTTCCTTTCAACAATCACACACTCCTCCAATAATGATTTATTCATATTTAGCATCTGGGGATAGATTCAGCCAGCGGTCAATGTGTCAGAAGCCGTATTTCACACACTATGCACCATCTACATGCACGGTTCTGGAATTTGAAGAATAAACCTTATGTCTAATTTCCTTTTCTTTCCTTCTCCTTTCCCCCCCTACCCCCAGGTTTTAATTCAGTCCAGTTCTCTATTTTTTTGCAAAACAGGACAGCTAATAACAGAACAGGGTTTATCTTTGCAACGTTTGACAGATGAATCCTAGTTTGAATGACAAGACCAGCCCCAAACTGGGGTTGTCCAGCCACCTGGGACGATGTGGTTAGAGATAGAAACCATATGCTCTGTGAACAGATTCTTTGGCCTATTGCAACTGTGTGAACACGCCATGTACAGCATTAACCGCAAGATAAATCACCATCCTTATTAAAGAAACGCTGATTATATTTCAGGATTCTCTGTGGGGAAAATGATATTTTTTTCCCCTCCCCAAACTCTTTTCATAATTCATGAAACACACCATGCTAGGACACCTCAGCCAAGAAACACAACTTCAAAGGGAGCTATTTTATCTTGTTGATCCTGGTTCTTGAGCCCAGCAAAGGTTTTAATTAAGCGACTCATTGATTAAAAATGCAACAACTCGTCATTTCTCCCATGTGCTGTTATTTCTCACTGGAACAGGCTTGCCTTTTGGAACGGAGTCGCGCTAATTAAAACTGTTCCTCACAGTTTACGTTAAAAGTACACACATACACATTAAAACGCACAAACCGCACACACACACAAACATTTAGGAATAGTTGCTTCTTCTGCTCATCATCTCAAAGAGTTGAGCTCTATAATCTCTCTTGGTACTGGAGATTGAAAAACATTTACTCTGGAAAAGATACGCTGAATGTATCCCTCAAAACAAAACTGGGATTTACGTTCAACTACGAACAAATGTTTTTTTTTTAAAAAAAACTGGACATTTACATTGTCTTACTCTATCTCAGACCCAAAGAACCATCATCTCCAAAATCAGCTATCCTTTCAAAGCTTCCCCCTAACTTTTAAAAATCCTCTTTAAAAAAAAAAAGGGGGGGGCATACTTAATAACAATAGCATTTAGACCAGCGATGGCAAATCTTTTAGAGGCCGAGTGCCCAAACTGCAACCCAAAACCCACTTATGTATCGTCGGGTGCCGGGTGGGTGTGGCCCATTGGGTGGGCGTGGCGGCGGTGGTAACGGCAGACTGGGTGGGACTAAAAAGTTCAATCAATCAATTCCAACTTTGCAAGATCTTCCCCCCCCCCCGCGTGAGTTGAAATTGATTGATTGAACCATATTTTTTTTTGCACATGGTGGCGGAAGCCTAAAGCGAAAAGGTTTTATAAAACCCAGCTGAATGCCTAGGACTGGGGCGATGGTGCATGTGCCCACAGAGAGGGCTCTGCGTGCCACCTGTGGCACGCGTGCCATAGGTTCGCCACCACGGACTTAGACTTATATATACCGCTTCACCGTTCTTTACAGCCCTCTCTAAGCAGTTTAGAATCAGCCTATTTGCCCCCAACAATCT
>NW_015402433.1:0-3814 GCF_001527695.2 Protobothrops mucrosquamatus
AAAGAAAGAAGCGGGAAATAGGGAGGGAGAGAGGAACAAAGGAAGGTGAAAAGAGAAGGTAGAAATAGGGAGGAAGGAAGGAGAGAAGGGAGAAATAGAGAGGGAGGGAGGGAGGGAAGAAGGAAGGAAGGAGAGAGAGAGAAAGAAGGGGGAAATAGGGAGGGAGGAACAAAGGAAGGTGAAAAAGAGAAGGGAGGAGGGAGGAAGGGAGGAAGGGAGGAGAGAAGGGAGAAATAGGGAGGAAGGAAGGAAGGAGAGAGAGAAAGAAAGAAGGGGGAAATAGGGAGGAAGGAACAAAGGAGGGTGAAATAGTGAGAAATAAGAAGAAGGGAGAAATAGGGAAGGAGGAAGGAAGAAGAGAAGGGAGAAATAGGGAGGAAGGAAGGAAGGAGAGAAGAGAGAAATAGAAAGGAAGGGAGGAAGGAGGGAGGGAAGGAAAGAGACAGAGAAGGGGGAAATAGGAAGGGAGGGAGGAAGGAAGGAAGTAAAAGAGAGAGAAGGGAAAAATAGGAAGGAAGGAAGGAAGTAGAGAGAGAGAAGGGAGACATAGTGAGGGAGGAAAGAAGGAAGGAAGAGAGAGAGAAGGGAGAAATTGGGATAGAGGGAGGAAGGAAGGATATTCAATAAACCATATATCTCTAAACAAAATTATATTTCTTTCATATACATGCCTAGCCTCCGCCATTCTTAAGACAGGTTTCCAACCTTGGGAAGCTCCTTTCAGGTTTTCTTACAGAAACCTGAACTGAACTAAATGGCTGCCAGATGCGCAGAAAAAATGTGTGAGTAGCTTTTCCATCCATAGCACATTCCTTAACCCGCTCCGCTTCCTGTATCCAGGGGCTTAAGCTTTCTACTTTCTCACCCTTAACAGTTCTGGAATGGTGAACGTTCAGAAGAAGAAGGAAAAAAAACCAGTTACACACACAGCTTGCAAAAACAAACAACAGGAACAAAAAGCACTTCTCTTGATAGTTCCTTATTATGTTCATTTACCATTGATTATGGAGAGAGAGAGAGAGAGAGAGAGAGAGAGAGAGAGAGAGAGAGAGAGAGAGAGAGAGAGAGAGAGAGAGAGAGAGAGAGAGAGAGAGAGTTTTAATTGTTCAGTTGTGTCCGACTCTTGGTGACTTTTTTGACAAATGCCGTCCATGCTACCCTGTCAAGCACAGCTTCTTTTAGTTGTTGAATGTTCATCTTTGTATCAGAATAAGAATAAGATAGTTGGAAGGGACCTTGGAGGTCCTCTAGTCCAACCCCCTTGCTCAGGCAGGAAACCCTATACACTATTTCAGACAAACGGCTGTCCAGTCTCTTCTTTAAAACTTCCAGTGTTGGAGCACTCACAGCTTCTGGAGGCAGGTTGTTCCACTGGTCAATTGTTCTAACAGATTTGATCTTATCAAGGCAGCTTACCAGTTCTTCTTGTGCCACTAACTATTCCTAGCATCCCTGCCTTCTCCAATGAATTCGCACGCACGACATGGCCAAAGTACATCAGATGTAGTCTTGTGATTTGAGGCGTTCTAGTGATGTGTCTGATTTTATACGATTCAGCACCTCTGCCTTGGTTCTTGCAGCTGTCCATAGTGTGCGCAATTTACAGTCAGCAAAAGAGAGAGGGGGGGAGCTATGGACCCATTAAGACAACCCAAGATGCATGTGGCCTTCATTATACCTCAGATGTCTTGGGGATTTAATGCTGTCATTTTCCTGGAGACCTTGACTCCTTGAACCCATGCAAGATCTAGGAAAGGTTGCTGGAACTGGGTTTGTCTAGTTCAGGGGTAGGCAACCTTGGCTCTTTTATGACTCGTGGACTTCAACTCCCAGAATTCCTGAGTCAGCATGAGGGAAGCTTTGGCCCCTTCATGACTTGTGGACTTCAACTCCCAGAATTCCTCAGCCAGCATGGCTCAGCTTGGAAACCTCTCCATTTTCCCTCAGCATGGCTGGCTCACGAATTCTGGGAGTTGAAGTCCACGAGTCATAAAAGAGCCAAGGTTGCCTACCCCTGGACTAGTTTAATGAAAAGAAGGACTAGGGGTGACACAATATCCGAGGGGTTGCCATAAAGAAGAGGGAGTCAAGCTATTCTCCAAAGCACCGGAAGGCAGGACAAGAAGCAATGGATGGATACTAATCAAGGAGAGAAGCAGTCTAGAACTAAGGAGAAATTTCCCAACAGCAAGAACAATTCATCTGTGGAACTGTCTGCCTCCAGAAGTTGTGAATGTCCCAACACTGGAAGTTTTTAAGAAAAGATTGGAAAACCATTGTCTGAAATGATACAGAGTCTCCTGCCTGAGCCGGGAGCTGGACTAGAAGACCTCCAAGGTCCCTTCCATCTCCTTTACAGGTAGTCCTCAACTTACGACAGTTCCTTTAGTGACCATTCGAAGTGACAAGGGCAATGAAAAAAGTGACTCAATACCCTTTTTCACACTTGGCAGCATCCCCCACGATCAAAATTCAGAATGCTTGGCGACGGACTCATACTTACGACCGTTGCTGATTCCCAGACTTGATTCTGCGTTTTTCCCAGCACCAAAAAAACTACAGAAACCCGGAGATCTTCTCAAGCGTGAAGGAGATGCAGGATTCACACCCGTGAATTTTTCACTGGTCTGCTCCAGAACAACCAGGTAACCGGGTTTCTATAGGGCAGGAGAGGATTGGGCTGGGCCTGCCCCCCACTTGAGTCATTCTTTTCCTCAGTTGTGTGTGTGTGTGCAAAGAGCTTAATTGTATTGGCAAACACACTAATTGCTAACCCTCCCCAACCTAAGGTAATTAGACAAGAGGTTAATAGTCAAGCAGGAGATGGGCGAGGCTTGGCAAGGCTTTTAAGTCTGATCAATGGGCAGCGTGGAAGGGGGGTACCCTGCCCCCCCCCCCAAAAAAAATTGCTAATCGTAGACTTTCCAGTCTTCATCACCTCAGACTTAAAGCAGGGCAAGAATTCCATTTGCAGAAGAGAAGAAAAAGCAGCAGGTTTACTTTTTTCCACGGAGGGTATAAAACCGGGCCTACCGGCCAGGCACCAAAGAGAGATAGCATCCCATTTAATAATAATAATAATAATAATAATAATAATAATAATAATAATAATAATAATAATAATAATAATAATAAAGTTGGAAGGGACCTTGGAGGTCATCGAGTCCAACCCCCTGCTCAGGCAGGAAACCCTATACCATTTCGGACAAATGACTGTCCAGTTTCTTCTTGAAAACTTTCAGTGTTGGAGCATTCACCGCTTCTGGAGGCAGGTTGTTCCACTGGTTAATTGTTCTAACTGTCAGGAAGTTTCTCCTTAGTTCTAGGTTGCTTCTCTCCTTGATGAGTTTCCATCCGTTGCTTCTTGTCCTGCCTTCAGGCGCTTTGGAAAAGAGCTTGACTCCCTCTTCTTTGGGACAGCCCCTGAGATACTGGAAGACTGCTATCATGTCCCCCCTCATCCTTCTCTTCGTCAAACTTTCCTTTCTTGGGAGGAAGAAGAAGCTGTTGAGTTATCATGAAGTCAGCAGTGTATTTATTTAACCCTGTCTTTTTCACTTGGAGGGCTTTAGAAAGCAAATTCAAACAAACAAACAAACAAACAAAAAGTCAGAAGCAAGTGATCCAGTTACCGTTTTAAACAAACTAGAAATCTGTTTTTTTATTATATTTTACCTCTTCTGCTACGTTTGTCATAACTCCCTCCCTTCCTCCCTCCCTGTCATTTCTTTCCTTCCTTCCTTCCTTCCTTCCTTCCTTCCTTCCTTCCTTCCTTCTCCCTCCCTCCCTCCCTCCCTCCCTCCCTTCCTTCCTT
>NW_015402434.1:0-3813 GCF_001527695.2 Protobothrops mucrosquamatus
AGAAAATTAGGGTAAATTTATAGAATAGACTGCAATTCTATTCATGTCTGCTAAAAAGTATGAAAGAATGATGGTCTGAATTTAAAAGGGTTTCAGACTATATGGGGTGTTTTGTCTAGCTGGCACCTACTGACAGCTACTTAAAACAGCTGCATTTATGTCTAGGATTGTACAACCGCTCTCTGCAGCTGCAGTGCAAATCCTGGAAAAGATGTGTTTGGTTCAAGAGTTGCTGACAGTTGCAGATGCACTCATGCACCAAAGAATCTTTTTCTGAGGGTATTTTGGATTCCCATCTCTGAATCAAAATACTATCTGGCTGAAATGCACAGGTATATAAACTATAAGACTGTACCTTGGTTCCCTCGTGTAGCAAACATTGTACTGTCAAATCAATAATTCAAATTAAATTTTCAATGTTTTCATGATCCATGTTTATTCTTTCTCTCATCATGGGGTGAACAAGAAGAAAGGATATTTGTGAAGAGATTCTTTTTGGGTTTTTTTCATCTAGCTTCAGTCTGATTGAAGGTGTGATTAAGGAAACAATGAATTTAATTCAGTGAATTTAATAAGCCCCCACTTTTCCAGAATCTTAGGAGAGGAGCAACTAAAGTTATATATTCACAGCATTCTACACAATTAAAGTAATACAGTTAGTTTTTAATGTGTGTGACTGTTGATGTAAAACCCCAGTTATTATATGCATCCTAGCCCACATTAAAGTTTTCAAATAATGCTTCAGTAAGCTTCTCAACATTGGGGTACCCCATGCTTTTGTTGTGTTTAAGCTCTTCATGATCATTTTGAAAAATGAATTTGGTATTTAGGGTTTTGCCTCATCAATGGTCGAAAGAAAATGCACACTGTCTGTGATATAAGCAAATCATCTCCATTGCTTTTCCCTCTGCTGTTTCTACCATTATACGATAAAGAAGATTGGATAAAGCCGTTCCAAGGAATTTGTAAAAGGAGACAGCTCAAGGAAGGAAATTATTAAAAGGAAGTTTTGGCACTGTAAGTCCCATTTCTTTCAATGAGAGGGAGTAAAATAGCATCTAATTTGCTCAGTGGGAGATAAACACGAGATGCAGACTCTAGGCCAGGGGTCCCCAACCTTGGCAATTTTAAGACCTGTGGACTTCAACTCTCAGAATTCCTCAGCCAGCATAGCTGGGAGTTGAAGTCCAGAAATCTTAAACGTTGCCAAGGTTGGGGACCCCTGCTCTAGGGCTGTGTTTCCCAACCTTGGCAACTTTGGACTTCAACTCCCAGAATTCCTCAGCCACTTCAGTTCTGGGAGTTGAAGTCCATGCATTTTAAAGTTGCCAAAACTGAGAAACACTGTCCAAGGGAAATGTGTCACAAGCATTACAGGACATATATTGTCAGACGTTCCATAGGACTCCCCTCTGTCTACTATCAGCCAATTTTAATCCTGTGTAGCAGCTGCCTGTCCCTTAAATAGTTTGATAGTTACACATAAATAAAATACTCCATTGCTTTTCAACACATAATTCCATAACCCATATCCTTTAAAGAAGCAAGCAGTGGCTATGCTAAATTCAAGTTTGATCCTGCTGTGTGTTTCAAGTGTCCCAAGCTAATTTTAATTTAACCGTAGGGTTGCAAGGTATGCTGAGAGACAGTGAGCTAGTCATCTCAGGAGGTTCCTGAAATTCAGAGACTGGCCATTTTATAGCCTTGCCTTCAATTTATATATATATATATGTGTGTGTATGTATGTATGTATATATGTATGTATGTATGTATGCATGTATGTTTATACATACAATTTGCATGGGGCACGATGGCTCAGTGGCTTAAGACTTTGAGCTTGTCAGCTAGAAAGCTGACAGCCCAGGTTTGAGACATGAGCACTGTGCAATGGGGTGAGCTTGCCTCAGCTCCTACCCACCTAGAGTTCAAAAGCATGCAAATGCAAGTAGATAAATAGGTACCGCGTCAGCGGGAAGGTAACAGCATTTCGTATGCCTCAGGGTATAGTCATACTGGCCACATGACCACAGAAGTGCCTTCAACAATGTCAGCCTCCTTGACTAAGAAATGGAGATGAGCAATCTCCCCTAGAGTCAGACACTACTGGAAAGGATAAACCTTTGCCTTACATACAATTTGTACATTGCATTACTCCAATGATTCTGGACAGCTTACAATTAAAAAATATTTTTTTTTTTAAAAAAAAAGTACAGAAGACAAAAAAGCAGCTCAAAAACAACATATAACCTTAAAAGCCAGGTCTTTAATATCTTCCTGGATGTCATTGGGGTGAGAGCCATCTAGATCTCTATATAAATCATGACATTTCTCTAGCTGCCTAAAGCCTTAGTGACAACAGGGAAGATAAAAAGGCTTTGAAGACATGGCTATCTATTTCCACAGGTGTCTGGGACAGGAAGTTAAGCCAGCCCTGCTATTGATGTAGTTTTCATGATTGGGGTTTATTATTTTTACCTTTGAAATAATTGGGTATTGGTTGTAGTTGTTTTTTTTAATGTTAGCATGCTGCCAGAATAATTTTTATGTTTTTATGTTATTTATGTCATATGAATGAGAAAGAAAAGGAAAGGAAAGGAAGAAACAAAGAAAAAGAAAGAAAGAAAGAAAGAAAGAAAGAAAGAAAGAAAGAAAGAAAGAAAGAAAGAGAGAGAGAGAAAAAAAACAAGCCTTGCCCTTTTTCTGATATTATTCTGTCACTGACTACTCCTTCAGCAGCTTCTGGATATCTTTTATGTGATTGTGCATTTCCCAGCCACAAAATTTTATTTGTCCCATTCAATGATGTCCCTTCAACTTTCATTTTTTTCATTGTTTATTTCTTTCTTCCCTTGTTCTGATTTGTGTGCTAATCCTCATATACCTCATATCCTCACCTCTGCTCCAATCCTCATGTACTCAAGGCAGCACAAACATGATCTGGTAAATGCTTCCTTATGCGTCTTATATAAATGAATTCACTGAAATCAATAGAACTTTAATTAGCCTCATGAAATTAATGTATCAATTAAATGTAAGGCAATTTCAAAATTTATCCAATAAAATCAGATGGATGATTTCTGCTTCTCTTTTTTCCCAACAGGGATGGGTAAATTAAGCTGGCACTGGAATTTAAAATAATTTTTAGGAGGAAGTGTAGAGAATACTTGGAACCGTTAACTTCATTTCCTATTTGTTAGATGGTTATCCTTCATTGCTTGTGAAGGCAACTCAGGAATTGGTACATGGACATGGTAGGGTTGGACTTTCTGAGAGATGGGGTGGTTCTGCCAACCTTGAAGGAGGCAATGATACATCCTGTCCTCAAAAGGCCATCATGGGGCTCAACCATCCTGCACAATTTTTATCCAGTTTTCAGTGATCTCTTTATAGGCAAGTTTGATGAGAAGATGGTCAGGTTGCAGTCACACCCTTTTCAGTCAGATTTCAAGTATGGAAATAGTATGAATAGGGCATTAATCATGGCAATTAATGATCTACGATGGACCTGGAATAGAGATGATACTTGTTGTTGTTGTTAATTGCGAAGTCGTGTCCGACCCATCGCGACCCCATGGACAACGTTCCTCCAGGTCTTCCTGTCCTCTACCATCTTTTGGAGTCCATTTAAGCTCACGCCTACTGCTTCAGTGACTCCATCCAGCCACCTCATTCTCTGTCGTCCCCTTCTTCTATTGCCCTCAATCTTTCCCAGCATTAGGCTCTTCTCCAGTGAGTCCTTCCTTCTCATTAGGTGGCCAAAGTATTTGAGTTTCAACTTCAGGATCTGGCCTTCTAAAGAGCAGTCAGGGTTGA
>NW_015402435.1:0-3812 GCF_001527695.2 Protobothrops mucrosquamatus
TTCTGTCTCCATCTCTGAAATAAAATTAGAGGAGAGAGTTTTGAAGCTTTAACAGAAACAAACCCTCATGAGTATTTCTTTACAAGAACAATTAGTGATAACTCACTTCAAAGTGTATTTTGAGAGAATCAAATCTGTGTTTTGTTTGGAAACCTAGCTTAAAAATGGAAATGGAGAACTGACTACATGCGAGTAGTTTTATTAAGAGTTGCTACAGTGGGGATCATTTGCATGGGCTGTTCCCAGAACAGAATGTTAAGACAGTATGTCTCAAAATTAGCCAAGAATCTTCAGCCAGTGTTATATCTTGATTCAGATGATAAACTGGTTAGTGGAAGCTTCCATAAGATTTTTTTTTTTAAAAAAGAAGTACAGTAAGTCCTATCCAATCATTTTCTGCCTTATAGTGTGAAGTCATATGACTAGAGGTTTCAACCCTTCCAAATAAATTTACAAAAGATAAAATCAGAGGTTTGTTTTTGTTTTTTTTTAAAAAAGGCAAAAGAAATGTTTTTAAGTTGATATATTAAAATAACAACTTCCATTATTGGTAAGGGAAATAAATAGAGAGCTGTGCAAACCTTTGGAAGAACAGCAGCTTTGAAGAGGAAATTCAAAGAGAAATAGGTGTTCCAAATAGACTACAAGTCTGCTATATACAGAAAATCCCTCATTGTAAAGAGATGGGAATGGGATTTCAAATATCTACCCCAAATCATAAAATGTTCTTAAGAGAAATTATTTGCTCATGCACCATCTGAGAGAGATCCATAAAAGGCTGAAATGCAACAAAAACAACAATGAAAAGTAAGCATCCTTCTTGTCTGCAATGTTTTTACTTATTTTTTTTTACAGAAATAGCCTTTTTTAAAAGGAAAAACACCCTGCTTCAAACTTATCTCTGCTCCTGGGAATCGAACATTGGAGACGTGGAAAGAACCCCATCTTAGGTCCAGCCTTGGCCCCGTCATTTCTGCCTTGATTTTGGGGAAAAAAACATTTCCATCCACAAATAGAAGAGCTAAGACATCTCTGGGAAGATAGGAAGAGAAAGATCTGCTGTTTATCTACCACACAAACCCTGCCATTACTGGATAAACGGGGGCTGCCAGGTTTAGGGAACAGAAACCCAGACTACTACTATTTTTGGAAGGAAAGAAATACAGAGGACTGTAATTTTTTGCTGCCATCTAATTGATAGTTGTCTGGGTGTTTGTAGGAGAAGAGGGAAATTGAAATCTTTCTCCTGGTAGTATAAATATTTGCCTCTAAAAGTCTCTTTCCTGAGGAGTTGCACTGAAGCGAAACACAGTAACATTTTATTCATTGTGTATGTTGTTTACTAGACAGAACAAATACCGTTCAGGTAGGCCTCAGTTTATGACCAACAGCTGGGTTCAGAATTTTCCTTGCTAACCAAGGCAGTTCTTAAGTGAGTCACACCCAGTGTTATGATCTTTTGTTTACTATGGTTGTTAAGTGAATCACTGCAGTTGTTAAGTAAATTGTGTAATCATTAAGTTGTCTGTTTGTTGGAAGCCAGCTGGAAAGGTTGCAAATGGTGATCAGATGACCCTGGGATGCTGGCAAATATAGTCCTGTTGCCAAGCGCCTGAATTTTGATCATATGACTGTGGGGATGCTGGAATGGCCCTAAGTGCAAGGACCTGGTTGTAAGTCACTTTTTTTCACTGCTGTTGTATCTTTGAACAGTCACTGAAAAAATGGCTATAAGTTGTATACTTTTCTTTTTCTTCTATTTGACAACATATTTAATGAGTCCCCATACTGAATAGTCATATTGACTAAATATGACTATTCCTAACAACCAAGAGGTCCCTCTTATGTGTTTGGAATGTGGGGGGGGGGGGTAGAGAAAACACAATGATTATTATGAAAAAGAAAAAATATACAAGTTGGATTTCATTAGGAGATGGGACAGGACAGAAGTTAGCTAAGCTTAGAAGGACTTTAGTTTTGAGTGACCGACGATAATATTGTCTAAAGAAACTTAAGGAAACGTTAAAAAAAACCCAGAAGAAGATAGTTACAGGTAGTCCTTGACTTACAACCATTCATTTAGTGACCGTTTGAAGTTACAACAGCACAGAAAAAAGTAACTATGACCAGTCCTCACACTTAGGACCATTGCAGTGTCCCCATGGTCACATGATCAAAAATTTGGCCCTTGGCAACACATGATCACCTTTTGCAACCTTCCCAGCTGGCTTCCAACAAGCAAAGTCAATGGGGGGAATCCAGGTTTGCTTAACAACCATGTGATTCACTTAACAACTGGGGAAATTCACTTAAATAGGGTAAAAAGGTCGTAAAAGTGGGCACGACTCACTGAATAACCACCTTACTTGGCAATAGAAGTTCTTGTCCCAATTGTGTTACAAGTCGAGGAATACTTGTATCTGTCTAGGGAGGATAAATACTTGTGTTGCTAGGCTATTTTTCCATGTACATTCTTAATGTTTAAGTATTTTGAGACAACCCCCCCCCCATTAGATAAAAAACTGAAGATAAGATCTTTCAGAATTGTTTTCTTCCACCATCTGCCAGTGAGTGTGCCATAAATTGGATTTAGGGGATTGAGGGACATAATTTATTTCTGTTTTCCTGTTCTAAATGCCTCTGCAAGAGCTATGATGTGCTGTTTTGAGGAAACCTCATTTCACTAGCAGTACAAATCTCACCCTTCCGATTAGCAATTTAGATCAGAATTCAGTAAAAAAGGTGTAGAGGACAAAGTTAATCCACAATTGTAATTGGATCCTCCGACATGTCTAACTTGCAAAGGTGGTGGAGAGGAATATTCCCAAAACTGATTACAATTCTGCTACTCAAAAGTAGCAAAGATTATTTTCTATTTCATTCTTTCTACTTGGGGGCATTGTTGGAAATGCAGTGCCCAAATATCTGAAAGGCATAAGACTGGAAAAACCATAACATCCTATCTGCTGTACTTATGTACCTTTTAATGTGTTTATTAACTGTTCTTAATTCACCAATAATAACTAGAGTTCTCTAGGCAGATTACAAATCCTTTAGAGCAGGTGTAGGCAACCTTGGCTCTTTTATGACTGGTGGACTTCAATTCCCAGAATTCCTGAGCCAGCTTCAATTCTGGGAATTGAAGTCCACCAGTCATAAAAGAGCCAAGGTTGCCTACACCTGCTTTAGAGGAATGAAAACCATCAAATATTAATGTGGCAGTAAATAACACAAAAGTACGCTAAATGAGATAGAACATTGTATCTATGTTCTCATGGGGAGTGAGAGAAAGGGAAAGAATACCATTGTAATCCCATGGAAGCTTCTGCCTCCTTCTAATTCTGTTGTCTGCTTCAGAAGGATTAACATTGGTAGCAATGGAAACATCCTTCCCAATGCAAACAGCCAGGCAGAGGTTAAGAAAATTGTTGGGTCCTGGGCCTGCTGAGTGACTCAGCAGGCTCAGGAAAGCTGCAGAAAGGCCCGGGCAGACCACATGGTTGCCCAAGACCAGACAGGGTGTCTCCAGCCTTGCGCGCATGCGCAAGGCGGGAGAATGCCGTGGAATGATTGGCTGATGCTGCCCCGGCCAGGGGACTATAAAAGGGTCTCCGCTATTCTCCAAGGCGCCTAAAGGCAGGACGAGAAGCAACGGGTGGAAACTGATCAAGGAGAGAAGCAACTTAGAACTAAGGAGAAACTTCCTGACAGTTAGAACAATTAACCAGTGGAATAACCTGCCTCCAGAAGTGGTGAATGCTCCAACACTGGAAGTTTTTAAGAAGAGACTGGACAGCCGTTTGTCTGAAATG
>NW_015402436.1:0-3810 GCF_001527695.2 Protobothrops mucrosquamatus
TAGAGCCTGAGTGATGAAGTTAAAGAGATGTGTGCGTTGTTTCTTCTTTGCACTTGGGGTTATGTGGGTGATCTCCAGGGAAATCTTCAGAGCAGGGAGCAAATGAGGAGGAGAACAAGGTCTCTCTCTCTCTCTTCTCTCTTCCTTTTTCTCTGTTTTTCTTTTTTTTCTCTCCCCTTTTCTTTCTCTCGCTTCCTTCCTTCCTTCCCTTCCATATCTCGTTTCCTTCCTCCCGCCCTCGCCCACATCTTTATTTTCTTTCTTCTTTTTCTTTCTTTCTTCTCTCCTTCCTCCTTCTCCTCCTCCTTCCTTTCTCTCTCCTTCTCTTGCTTCCTTCCTTCCTTTCTTTCTCTCCCTTCTTCTTTCTCTTGCTTTTCTTTCTCTCCCCCTCTCCCTTCTCTCTCCCTTTCTCTTGCTTCCTTTCTCTCTCTCTTTCTCTCCCTTCTTCTTTCTCTTGCTTTCTTTCTCTCCCCCTCTCTCTCCCTTCTCTCTCCCTTTCTCTTGCTTCCTTTCTCTCTCTTTCTCTCCCTTCTTCTTTCTCTTGCTTTTCTTTCTCTCCCCCTTCTCTCTCTCTCTCTCTCTCTCTCTCTCTCTCTCTCAGCTTGATCTGTATCTCAGTTATAGATTGCACGGGCAATTTACAGACATGTTACTTCCATCTTAACACCCATTTGCAATCACATGTGGAAATCTGCTTTGCAAATCATCAAAATTCACCCAGCCAGAAACTTCTGTTTTTCTACTTGATTCTCAGAAGGCTGGAGACTTCCTCTGGAATCCCCACCGGTGATGTTCTGGAACTGGCTTGATGGTTGGATGGAGCAAAGATGAGTGCTGCTTGTAAGGCTATTATGCACCGCACACTTTTCTGTCCCTTTGCAGACTTCCGGGCTGTTGGCAAACTCACTCTGGAAAATCCTCCTGCGAGAAAATGTATCCCATCCTCACTTCGGACTTAATAGCAATAGCACTTAGACTTATATACCGCTTCACAGTGCTTTACAGCCCTCTCTAAGTGGTTTACAGAGTCAGCATTTCCCCCCAACAATCTGGAGTCCTCATTTTACCAACCTCAGAAGGATGGAAAGCTGAGTCAACCTTGAGCTGATCAGGATCGAACTCCTGGCAGTGGGCAGAGTTTAGCCTGCAATACTGCATTTTAACCACTGCACCATCATGACAGACAGACAGACGGACGGACGGACGGACGGACGGACGGACGGGCGGGCGGGCGGGCGGGCGGGCGGGCGGATAGATAGATAGATAGATAGATAGATAGATAGATAGATAGATGATAGATAGATAGATAGATTGATAGATAGATAGATAGATAGATAGATAGATAGATAGATAGATAGATAGATAGATAGATAGATAGATAGATAGATAGATAGACGGACAATAGCAATAGCACTTAGACTTATATGCCATTTCACATCGCTTTACAGCCTTCTCTAAGAGGTTTACAGAGTCAGCCTATTTGCTCCCAACAATCTGGGTCCTCATTTTACCAACCTCAGATGGAGTGAGATTTTTGTAAGTAAATTAGCATTTAGGAGAGGGGCAGGAGGAAAGAAGCGGCTTTTGTTTGGCTTTTCTGCTTCCCCCCCCCTTTTTTTTTTATTTAAAAAAAAAGAGTTCTAATCTCCTCTTTTGCTTTCTCCTAATCCTTCCTTTGCAAAAATTGCTGGGGAAATTATCTCAGCCATCCCAACAAAACTTTCCAAGCGGGAGGTTAATTAGAGTTGCAGACCTCCCCCCTTCCGGTTTTTTTTTTTTAAAATAAATAGTCCTTTTGGTACTCCTTTATCAACTCTTGGATGCCTTGGAGACAGAAGAGGAATCAAGAGTATCGCTTTATCCATGCTTTCCGAAGCAAAAGTCCCTGTTTCTTAGCTCATTTGGGGGTGTTTTTTTGTCCCCCCCCCTTCCAGCTTTCTTTTTGTATTCAAAATGAACCGACAACTGCAATTGTTTTCGGGAAACAGCAGATGGAGGCCGTGATCAGGAGAGCCTTTAACCAAGTCTTATGATCATGGCTGGATCTCAGTGCATTCATCCCTTTGTTACTGGACTCATGCATTCATCCCTTTGTTACTGGATTCATGCATTCATCCCTTTGTTACTGGACTCCTGCAGTAGGACCTAGAGGGGACGGCCCTTGGAAACCCTTTTGAAGCTTCTCTGGTGTTGCATGCAGATGTCTGTGGATTGATGGCCCATGAAATTGTCCCAGGTAGCTTCACTCTTTCAGGAGCTCGGCCTGGTCGCTCATACCTTCGTCCCCGTGTTGCTGGACTACTGCTGTTTGACCTAGAGGGGACGGCCCTTGAAAACTTTCGGAAGCTTCACTGGTACAGGCAGACACCTGTGGGGTTAAGGCCCCATGAAATTGGCCCACGTAATTTTGCTACTTCTGCAGCTACAAGGGTTACCAGTTCAATTCCAGGCACAATTTATGGTAGTGGCTGTCCACCTTTAAAGTCCTCACAGTTCAGGAGCCAGATATTATGAGACGGCGCTCTCTGGATTAAATTTACCTGTCCAATGGGATTAGGAAGAGCGGACTGGTTAATGGTCCCTTCTTTGAGGACCGTTGAGACCAATTAACTGAGTGATCCAGAGGGCCTTCGAGACAAGCTATCTAAGTGATCCTACCCCCTCTTTCTAAGGAACAGCTAATCCCCAAGATGTTTCCAGGGCTCGTATCTTCAGCATTGTGGAGGACAATCATAGCAGTCCTCTGTGTAAATGCAAAATAGAGGTTAATACAGAATAACAGAGCTAGAAGGGACCATGGAGGTCTTCTAGTCCAACCCCCTGCTCAGGTAGGAGATCCCATGCCATTTCAGACAAATGGCTGTCTATTCTCTTCTTAAAAGCCTCCAGTGTTGCAGCACTCACAACTTCTGGAGGCAAGTTGTTCCACTGGTTTACTGTTCTAACTGCCAGGAAATTCCTCCTTAGTTCCAGGTTGCTTCTCTCCTTGCTTAGTTTCCATCCGTTGCGTCTTGTCCTGCCTTCAGATGCTTTGGAGGATAGGTTGACCCCCTCTTCTTCTTAAAAATCTCCAGTGTTGGAGCACATCATCATCATCACCATGGAAGGGACCTTGGAGGTCATCTAGTCCAACCCCCTGCTCAGACAGGAAACCCTATACCATTTCAGACAAATGGCTGTCCAGTCTCTTCTTTAAAAACTTCCAGTGTTGGAGCATTCACCACTTCTAGAGGCAGGTTGTTCCACTGATTAATTGTTCTCATTGTCAAGAAATTTCTCCTTAGTTCCAGGTTGCTTCTCTCTTTGATGAGTTCCCATCCGTTGCTTCTTGTCCTGCCTTCAGGGGCTTTGGAGAATAGCTTGACTCCCTCTTCTTTGGGGCAGCCCCTGAGATATTGGAACACTGCTACCAAGGTGTCATGCTAACCGGGTTTCATAGGCACAAATTCAGCTGCTCGGTTTGCAACCCTCTGCATTCAGCAGAGACATCCTGCTGAATTCACCCGTCGTGTGCAAAGGATGAAAACAGTTAATTCATCTCTGCTTAGAAGTAGGCACATACATGGGTGTGCACTTTCAACCTCAGCTCCTCGTGTTCAGAACAAAAGAATGGAAAGGAACAGGAGAGAGAGAGAGAGAGAGAGAGAGAGAGAGAGAGAGAGAGAGAGAGAGAGAGAGAGAGAGAGAGAGAGAGAGAGAGAGAGAGAGAGAGAGAGAGAGAGAGAGAGAGAGAGAGAGAGAGAGAGAGAGACAGGCAGGCAGGCAGACAGGCAGGCAGGCAGGCAGGCAGGCTGGCAGGTATACAGAGAT
>NW_015402437.1:0-3810 GCF_001527695.2 Protobothrops mucrosquamatus
TACCTACAATGGAGGACTGGAGATTGAAGGTTTCGTATTTTGCTGAAATGGCAAAGATTTCGGCTTATTTGAAGAATCACTCAAATGAACAATTTTTATTAATATGGAGAAGATGGATTGCTTATATCCAAAAAAAGCATAGCATGGTGGAATATAATTTAGGTTTTTAGTTAACTTGTTTTTTTTTGTTTTTCATATACATATATTTCACCTACTTATGTAGAATGATATTTTGTGGAGTTAGGGATATTAATATTAGTTTACTTTTATTTGAATAGTATCCTGGGATTAGGTTTGGGAAGTCTCGGGGGTGGGTGGGTGGGGGATGTGGGTTTTATATTATATTTGTGTTATATTTGTATCTTTTCTTTTTATGATGAAAATAATAAAAAATTTTATTGAAAAAAAAAATACTATAATTAACACATCTATTTATTATGCACACAATTCTGTATTCTTTGTCCACATACAGAAATTGTATAGATGGACTCTATTTCTATAGTTCAAATTTTTGAAATAGCTTATTTATTGATTTTAATACGTAGCCAAAGGGACCCACATTTACTAATTACCTTTCAATGGACTGAAAAGTCTTTGCCACAATGTATTTGCTAATGATTTGCTGTCATATTGGAATGAATGAGGTCCCACTGAGAACTGCTTAGAGTTCATAATGTTGCAGTATTTCTTTTTACCAGCATATTATGGTTGAAATCTGCCAGATACTAGGAAGAACATTGTGGGAAATGGGAATCAATATGAAGATACTCTTAAAATATAGAAAGGATTAAGTCCCACAATCCCACAGAGATTAAAAAAAAAAAACTAGGGCTAATCTCAGATGTTACCATATCTATCATTTTGGTGGTCATCCTTTCTTAACAGGTATGCTAACCTCTCAGATAATCTCAGGTAATTCAGAAAATAATTGAAGAAGCATCCCCCTCTTCTAGTGTGTCTCAGAATAAAAATGAAGCCAGTGACAACCCCCCCAAACCTTAAATTTATGAATCCTTGAAAATGTCAGAATTCTTATTTCATCCAAATAAAACAGGCTATAATAAGGCCTGCCTATTTTGAAGAGCAGCATGAGAAATGAATAAATTAGAAAGCTGTAAATCAGCAGGTACAGAAAAACTTCTTTAAGTGGAAGTGTTGATGTTTCTTAAGAAACTGAAAAGTCAACTGAGGAAGGAGAAAGTTAAGAAGGAGCTTTTGGCTAAGGCAGGATCCGAAAAAAGACAATGATGAAATATGTGTTATAAGAACATAATGCAAATTCTATGATTTACATATAGGACTTACATCGAACTTCTAGATACAAACATATAAGGATAATATTTACACTGTAACATTATCATATGTTACAATGTCATTTTTTCTGTCATTGTGGCTAACTGTGGAAGCCTATGTTTGCTGTAACAAGTTTGAAACATATTAGTTGAAAGCAAAACAGGGTTCACTTCCAAAATCATCTGAAGGCTAAAGATTTTGAGAAGGCATAAAAAGAAAATGCTTCCCATGTCATCCTTGAGGTGTTAGAAGAATGTGCTTATTTTAATCTGGAGACTATTGAAGAATACTTAGTTTAAGAGACAGGAAGCACACTGGGAATTGCTGTCATGGATAAGGGATTTTCATCGTAATCTGATTTGCAAAGTGGAAAGCTACCTAGGCCAAATCTGAGCTGTATCTCTAGATCCTTTTTTAAAGTTGCTAACAAGATTTTTTCAAATTTATTTAGTACAATTCTGAAAGTATATGCGGTTATCTGAACTGAAAAAGGAGCTTCATTAGAAGGATCATTGGTTTGTTCTAGAATAGTAATTCAACCTTTTTGTGCCTAGTGTTATTTTCCAGATTTTTAAAGATCTCAAATTTAATTAATGCAATTAGCCATGATTTTTTTCATCATTTCATCAAGTAATAAGACGTGAAATATGTGATACGGAGTTTCTCCCTGTAATTACTGCTGTTAGAAGAAGAAAATCATGGAGCATTCACTCAAATGTTTAGCAGACATCTTCTTTCTTAGTGCTTATCTTCATTAAAAAAATATGTAAATAAACTCGCTTACAATCTGCTCTTTGTATATGGATGAGTAGATACAACGCCATGGATTGTTTTATTCAAAGAGGGGAGCATATTTAATTATGTTTTTTATTTGGATATCACTTCTGGATTTTTTACTTGTGTTGAAAAAAAATGAAACTTTGACTTTGGTTTTGCCAATTAGATAGATTTGTTGTTGTAGAAATGGCTAGAATAGAAATGTACTTTTATACTAAAATGTAAAAGTAAAAAGTTGAGGCTGGGATGCTGTTATCCTGTACTGTGCTAAAAAGAGTCAGAAATCAACACTTTTTTCTTTCTTCCCTTATACCTCATATTTTCTTTCCCCTTCTCTTTTTCTTTCCCTTAATTTTAAAAAGATTTAAAAATTGAGATAATAATACTGAATGACTTTGATACTCCCCCCCCCCATACATTTAAACTTGCTTGACTTTGGTTGTTTGTTACATTGACTAATTTAGTTGGGCATCCATTTAAGTTAATTATGAGATTACCCATTGTTCATAATAGATTAGGATGAATTAATTACACGAATGCTCATTAAAAGCATGTCTGCTGGATCAGCATATTAGAACTACACAGCAGGGAGAATAGGTTTGGTGTATTGTTACATTAAAGGTAAGCTCCCATTATGGTCAAAGTCATCTAGGTGAATTGGAACTGTGGAAGTTACAGGAATTAAAATATCTTTTGACCTTCAGAATTTGGACTACCTTTCTGAGTGCTGAGGCCATAAATTTAACTGCACCAAAATATTGTAACGGCCTAAACTTAGGTTTAACTGAATTAATTAGTTTCAGAAAAGTCATCTCCAACAGGTGATAGTGAATACTCAATGTTCTTGCATAGATACATGTCACTGAAGAGAGAGCATGATATTTGCTTTGATCATTGAAAAAGAGCAGTGCTTTTTGTTCTTTTGTAATGTGTCTGCAATTGTCTATCCCTATTTCTAAATCCTAAGCATTATGGAATAGAGATCTGTCCCCACATTCTTTATAAAATGCCATATACATGCATGATGCAGGAGTAATAATAACTAATGAGAAGTAGGAACTCTGAAGTCAAGTTCTCTTATTCCTCTAGGACAGTGGTGGCGAACCTATGGCACGCGTGCCAGAGGCGGCACTCAGAGCCCTCTCTATGGGCACGCACGCCATGCCCCGAAGATGGCAACTGTCCCTCTTCAACCAGCCATCCGCTAACTCGCCGAGGTCCCACATGGCCGGATGCATCCCTATGTGCTCACTGGCCTGTGTGTGCAGGGGCCGATGGTGTCAGGCAGCAGTCGCCCTGGCCCCTGCCTCACCTTTCCCTGTGACAATGGCACCCCCGCCCTGCCTTGCCTCGCCTCACCTCACAGGACGAGCCTCTTGCCCACCACCCCACCTGCCAGAGACTCCCTGGATCTCCCCCAACTCTGCCCGGCCCCCACAGATGTCCCTCCCCACGAGCAACATCGAGGTGATCACGCCCACTTTGGCCACACCCACCCAATCTGCCATGACCACCACAGCCACGCCCACCCAGTGGGCCATGCCCACCTGGCACCCGGCGATAAATAAGTGGGTTTTGGGTTGCAGTTTGAGCACTCGGTCTCTAAAAGGTTCGCCATCACTGCTCTAGGAGGAGTATCAGTCACAGATACACTTGCACAAGTAAGAACATTAAGACTAATTCTCACTCTTACCTTATACTACCTATTATAAGAAAACTGGATTGGACTTTGGATGGAAT
>NW_015402438.1:0-3810 GCF_001527695.2 Protobothrops mucrosquamatus
CTAGTAGTTTTATTTTGAGTACCTTATAATTTGTATGCATGGTAAATAAACAAAAGATATTAACTTTTTGATAATTGGCATATATAAATAAGAAATTTCTTTTATCTCTTTTCTCAGTTTTCTATAAAATAGACTATACAAACTTATGATAATATCCATAGAATGAACAATGAAATAATTCATGATGCACACTGATTCTATTCCTAGCACATACTGTATTAGCATGCCTGGTAATCAATAGTAAAACAAACTCATTTATTTTCTAGTGAATTGGGAGTGAGCCATGTTTACATAAAAGTTTGGAATTTGAGAATGGCATAACCCATGTTTCCCTGAAAATAAGATTGCCTTATATTTATTTTATTTTTGCTCCAAAAAAACCATTAGGGCTTATTTTCAGGTGATGTATTTTTTCATGTACAGAAGGCCATGAGCGAATGCGGGCCAACGGTGTCAGGCAGGAGCCATAGTCCATCGACCAATTGGCTGGTGCACTCTGGGGGTGAAAAGCCTGCACAGTGCAGGTGAGTGGGAGTGCTGCTACCACCAGGCCGGCCTTCTCTGTCCCACCATCTGCTTGCCCATGGCCGCAACAGGGCAGGTGGCTGCGAGGCACATCCAACAGGCCAATACTGAGGTGGGGCAAGGCAGATAGCAGAAGGGTGGAGCTGCTCCATTTACCCTGCACCTGTGCTCCTTCAGGCCCCACATACAGGCTACCCCGCCACACCACCTGCCTCATCTTGCCTCATGGCGGTAGCACCAGAGTCAGCAGGCCTGTCCAGCAGGAGCCCACATGGCCAGCTGCCCACTCCATCCCACCATCTGCTTTCCTGTGGCTGCAACAGGGCAAGCAGCCACACATCACATCTGACAGGACAGTGCTGCTGTCACAAGGTGAAGCAAGGCAGGTGGGACAGAGTGAGTAGATTTTAGATTTTAGATTTTATTAAATTTATACCCCGCCCTTCTCCTGGCGGACCCAGGAGAAGGGCGGTGGCTGTGCAGACTCCTGCTTGATGGGGCTGCTGCTTCTGGTGTCACTGCTGCAAGGTGAGGCAGGTTGTGGGATGGTGGTGGCCTGGCTGCGGGGCCCTGATGTGACCAGATGTGGGGCAGTGAGACAGCTCCACTCATCTGCCACTTGCCTCATTTCACATCATGGCAGCGGCACCGGCCCTCCTGATATGCTGTGCTGCCACCTGCCCCATTGCGGCTGTGGGCAAGCAGATGATAAGATGGAGAAGCCCGGCATGGTGATAGCAGTGCTCCCACTGTAGCTGCTGCCAGACACCATCAGCTTCTGTGTGCTTGCCATCTCCTGTGCATGCGCCAACTGTTTCTCAAGTTCATCAGTTTACATACGGTACCTTTACCTCTCATCCAAAGGCACCTGCTTGGGCATGGTATGTACAAATACTTAATTATAACGTATGTTATCATTTATTTTAAGAATTAATGTTAATAATATTATTTATTTATATTTAATTATATATTAATATTATTATTTATAATTCAATACCTCCATCATGTGTTGGAACGGATGTCTGGCTGACAATCTTAACTGGGGCTTATTTTTGGGGTTGGGCTTATATTACGAGCACCCTGGGAAATCATGCTAGGGCTTATTTTCTGGTTGGTTCTTATTTTTGGGGAAACACGGTATTATGTGATTAAGTTTATTGACATTGCAAGCCTTCTGTAATCTAAAGACTGAAAAGGAGGGAAGGAGGAAGGAAGGGTAGAAGGAAGGAAGGATGGACTGGGTAAGACCTAGAACTGAAGGTGGGTAGAGGGAAAAGTTGAACATGCTAGTCCTGGATTCTATTCCATTGTTTTATATATGTTTCCTTTTTTATACTTCAGACTGAAGCAGTCTTAAATGAACATAAATAGAACATTGTCATTTGATATGGCAAATTTCAAAGAAGGAGACTATTGTGCTTACTTGAGTTATACTGGAAATTAAATGGTAAAGTTATATTGTATAGATAGCCCAATATTGATATTTCTCCCTAGTATAGCAGGCAATGAATATGCTTATTGAAAAGAAACATTTGACAAGAAACAAAAACTATTCAACTACCTGAAGATAAACATTAACATAATTTCTTCCTGCTACTTTTAACCTTCTCAGAGCTTTTCAAATATAAGAACTCTAAATGCAAGACTCATCTGAGTCTTTGTCCTCCCTTTTGCCCTCTTAACTCTATTTAACCTTCTGATTAATGACCATCTCAAAAGGAGAGCCATTCACACATTAGTTATAGAGCTCCTGTTGAGATACAGTACATTTTTTGGCAACTGAACACCAATTTCCATAAAGCATGATTAGTTCTTGGAGAGCTAAAGAAATTGCTACCCTGCTTGATCAAATATAGTTTGTTCTTTGCTCATTAAATTATACTGTCACTTTTAATTAACCAAAAAAACCCCTAACATATGTTTGGAATGGAAATCCTAGTTCTTGGAATATGCTTTTCCTTCCTCTTCAGATATTTCTCAGAAGGATCATTCTGATGTACTGTATTGCAAAGACAAGACAAAAGATATTGCAAATGCCAAACTAAATTAAACTTTGCATGAAGTTTATTCTATCTATTTTTCTCAAAAGGATTGGCAACCTATGGCCATCTAATATTAATAAAAACAGTGTCTAGTGGAATGTCAACAGTGGTATGTCTATTCAAATGAAAAGAAAGACTAGGGGTGATGACAGTGTTCCAATATTTGAGGAGCTGCCACAAAGACGAGGGGGCCAACCTATTCTCCAAAGTAACTGAAGGCAGGCCGAGAAGCAATGGATGGAAATAATCAAGGAGAGAATCAACCTACAACTAAGGAGAAATTTCCTAACAATGAGAACAATTAATCAGTGGAATGACTTGCCTCCAGAAATTGTGGGTGCTTCAACACTGGATTTTTTAAAGAAGAGTTTGGGCAATGATTTGTCTGAAATGGTATAGGGTTTCCTGCCTGAGCAGGAGGTTGGACTAGAAGACCTCAGAGGTCCCTTCCAATTCTGTTATTCTGAACAGAATTCAATGCATGCCATTCTTCCTTTTCCCCTTTCCCCTTTCTTTTCTCTGCCTTCTAGCTGTTCTCCAACACTTGTGTTCCAGATGTTAAAAGAAAAGGTCATATATTTGTATCTGTGGTCTATGCCATTTCCAAAAAGAATCCAAAAACTAAAACACTTTCCAAATATCCCCTCCGCCATAATCTATTATTGTATGCCTGCAGAAATAATTTTTAACTTCTTTTCATGCTACAATGTTTAAATACTAAAAGAACTTTAAAAGGAAGCTTGCAATCACTTAGCATATCTGTCCTCATCTCATCTATTCATCTGAACGGAAATTCTACAATGCCTGAATGAACAAAATGATTGTAAAGGCAATGCTCTGACTGTGTTCATTTGTAACAGGAATGTAACATAGAGATCAAAAGCTAGGCTTTCTAATGATAATCTGCATTCCTGTAAGTTATAAAACATTTATGATCAAGTTATTTTAACCTTCTGCATGAATAACAATCTGTTTTACTGAATGGGCTTTAAAATAATGGTGGAGTGTCTTAATAAATATTATTTCATGTGCAGATAACATTTATTTATTTTATTTATTTATATTTAAACTTCTATGCCGCCCTTCTCCCCAGAGGGACTCAGGGCGGCTCACAGCATGTTAAAAAACAACACAAAAAAACATTTCCCCTATAAAACCAATTAAAAGCAAATATATTAATAGCTGTGTCATATTTAAAATCTTTGAAAATTTTTAAAAATTATTCCCTATTTAAAATTCACCC
>NW_015402439.1:0-3809 GCF_001527695.2 Protobothrops mucrosquamatus
TTTCAAAGAAAAACAATAACCTAGCTCTGTAAGTGGAAAAGGGGGTCAACAAAAACAATATGGTATCAAAAATACCGTAACTTTAAAAGTACAACAACCTTAGCTCAATCAGCAACCAAGCTAACACACAAGAGCTAAAATCCTTTTTTGCAAATTGCAAAAAATCGGCTGCAAGTCAAGCAAGCGGCCGAGCAGGAGATTTCCCTCCCTCCCTCCCTCCCCGGATGCACCTTGAGTAAATCCAGGGGGTGCGTGCAGCATGCAGCCCCGCAAGAGGCCAGGCCCCCGAAGTACTAGCGGGACACACGTTTCTCCGCTATCCTGCCGGCGATATGTGCGTTTGCTGATCCCTCCCCTCCACCTTTGGGATCCGGCAGCCCAGCCTCCACTCCACACCCGACCGAGAAACGAGGCGGCCTTAAACGAGCAATGCCAACAGCGACGGAGAAGGAATGCTTAAAAGAGCAACCGTGAGGCCAAAGGTGCGCAGCTGCAGTAGGGGCCATATGTTTCCCGGGGTTATATTGGTTCCTGGCCGGGCTTCTCTTTCACGGAGGGAGTCGCACTTCCGGGATTATTGTCATTAAAGTCTAAGAAGGCAACTCCGAAAATGTTTTGACCAAACCGCGAAACTCATTTTGCTCATGCACATTTGTAAGACTGCCACCTAAAACTATTTTGTGACGTTATTGGATATAGATTAAGCCGGTGTTGACTTTTAGTGATTGCATAGATTTTCCCCCCCCCCCCAAAAAAAGAACTACAGTACTCACTTTCCTCAGTTCTCGAGACGCTGACTCGAGTATAAGCCGAGGGGGGCATTTTTCAGCACAAAAAATGTGCTGAAAAACTCGGCTTATACTCGAGTATATATGGTATATACTGGTTTAATCTAGAAGGATTTTGTAAGATCTATAGTTCAAATTTACCTGTAGTATTTTGTAAACAAGTTATAATTGAAGCAGGTAGTAAGCCTGTAGTTAACTTTCAAATCAGTTTTCCATTTTACCACGGGAAGAATACTGACATATCTAACAAGACACGTTACTTTTCCTGTACAATATTGACAATATCTGCTTTTTTCCTCTCCAAATCAAGACATTTTTCTTAAGCCAGTTTCTTATTTTTTCAAGATGGTATCTTATTTTCTTAACTAATTGCTTAGATTTAGAGTTTCCATTCAAATTGTAGTGCAATCTGTTCAGGTATGAATGGTTTGCTGATATTATCTCTTCTGGACAGCCACTTGTCTGAAATGGTATAGGATCTCCTGCTTGAGCAAGGGGTTGGACTATAAGACCTCCAAAGTCCCTTCCAGCTTTATTCTGATTGATTGATTGGCTTGTGAGCATAGGTCTTGGTTATGTTTGTGAGCATACTGGTCAAAATGCATCAAAAGTGATATTTATTGTCAGCAGAGAATGCAGCCACGTGTCATAGACATGACATCTTGTCTGTTATATTAAATATTCTTATGTGAAAGCTTTGATTGACCAAAAGCAGGATGGTGTGTGTGAAACTAAGAAAAAGGAAAATGAAGTACAGGGAGTCCTCAACTTTAATGGAACTCAGAATTTTATTCATAAGTCACTGTGGTCATAAGTCAAGGGACCACATGATCAGTCTCCATTTTATATGATGGTTATAAAGCAAGTCACCATGGTTGTTAAGCAAATCGCGTGGTCATTAAACTAACCCAGCTTCCAAAATGGACATTTTTTGTTAGAAACTGGCAAAAAATGTCTCAAATTATAGTAATGTGACCACAAGATGTTGCAAACCAGTCATATATCAGAGCTGGTTGCTAATCACCTGACATGCAATCACTTTCTTCCTGTTTCAAGTTCAGGAAGAGGCCACATAGTAAAGGGTGTAAGGAAAAGTTTTATGTAAGGTCATGTTATAATCAAATGTTATAAATGGTAGGTGGTAGTCAATGAACATATTGACCTATCTAAGAAGATCAAATAATACTGAGAAAATAGCAAACTTTATTTTGAAAAGAAAAATTGGCTCAGATGCTTTTTTAAAAAGCAGATATGGTAGATATTAGCATTATTTTTACTTAAGTAATTAAAATAGGCAAAATATTAGGCAGAAAAAAAGAATAAACAGAAATAAAGAACAGAGGGGTTCTTTATATGACTGGAATCCTTAAGAAAAGAAAAGAAAAAAGATTCCTGAAGCAAACACATTACTACAAATGAAAAGGAAAGATAAAGTCATGATGATTAGAGATTGTCTTGTCTTCATCTTGCTTAAGAAGAAAGATAAATATGTGTTGTCTCTCATTTTTAAACTTGTATTCCAACTTTCCTTTCTTCAGAGCTTCACAAATTGGAACTGTTTTTTCTAACACTCTGTACATTCCCTCCTCAGTACTTGATAGGTATTGAGTTAAGCAATCTGCTAAATCTGTTAGCATCAATTAACACTGTTTTCACACATATGGTATATAGTGGCAACCTGTAAAGATAAGGCATTAAAGTGCTATTTAATTAATAAGTATTAATTAGCCCATTAGAATTTAGAAAGTGTCCGTTTTTGAAATACCAGTAAAGACTGTATGGTCATTCTTAAAAAGCAGTAACTTTTATTAGTAGGAGGATATTTCTTCTTTTCTAGAGATCTCTAGCAGTTGGAACATTGCTTCATGCTGTAGCTATTTTTATTTTGATAAATTATTCTAAAAGCAATGTAAAAACTGTATAGGAATACTCTATTAATAGTTTTAGTTAGTTTTCAGTTCCATGTGAAGGTTGATCCTCTGTCCATTTGTCTGCATGTTCTAATGCCTTCTAATTTCAAGCTTGCAAGGTCAATGGCTACATCTTTTCATGGGTACCGTGCTGGTAGTTGTTATTCTGGTAAAAAGGCAAGATTACCCCCAAAATACCATATCCCAAAATTGTATTTGACAAACGCAACAGGGTAGAAAATGATGCACATTATATTTCAGGAAGCTACTCTAAACCTTGCTTTGAAAACCGTTTTTGAGGTTTTCAACTTGCTTGTCTATTCTTAGTTGCTTACGGAGCCCCAGGTTTAGCAACCATTTAAGTTTACGATGATGTGAAAGAAAACAGCTTTGCTTCAATTCTCGCATTTATGACTGTAATTGCCATTTGTGTTTCCCAATTGGGAGAGTATGCAGAAGTAAAATTACAACTCACAGTCATGTGATATTTCATTTAATGATTGCGGTGATCCACTTAATGACTGAATGCGTAGTGACATCATAAGTCCATCACATGATTCTCCACTTAGCGACAACAGTGCTTAGCGATGGAATTGTCTGTTTCAATTGTGGTCACTAAGCAAGGACTATCTGTAAATTGAATCATTCTGAAATTCTGACCCTTATAAGAAAGGATATGTCAGAAATATTATCTTCCTCTTTCCAGGTAAGTCCTGGAAATGTTTACCAATTACCATAGTGCTGATTAGATAAACTGACCGGATACTTGGACATAATCAGACTGGTAGCTTCTTCATTATTCCAAGTTTATTAGTAGTTCATCTGTAGTGTGGGAAGCAAACTGTTCACAGTGGACAGGATTGATGTTTTTCTTTTGACAAGCAAAGACTGTTCACCACATGGAGAGATCTGCTAGCTGGTTCTTTGGAGAATAACATTGGAGATAGAATAACATTGAACTAAGCTTTTTAAAGTACGCTTGTGTGAGTTTGTGTATGTGTATAAGAACTCAGGTGTACCAAACTCTTTGTTCTATTATTCCATTTCATTGCCACAATCTGTAAAAGATGACGTGAAAAAAACTCAGGAAAAGAAGATACGATTTTAGTTA
>NW_015402440.1:0-3808 GCF_001527695.2 Protobothrops mucrosquamatus
GAGACTCTAGAAAGAGTACAGAGAAGAGCAACAAAGATGATTAGGGGACTGGAGGCTAAAACATATAAGGAACGGTTGCTGGAATTGGGTATGTCTAGTTTAACGAAGAGAAGGATGAGGGGGGACATGATAGCAGTGTTCCAATATCTCAGGGACTGCCACAAAGAACAGGGAGTCAAGCTATTCTCCAAAGCACCTGGAGGCAGGACAAGAAGCAACAGATGGAAACTAATCAAGGAGAGAAGCAACCTAGAACTAAGGAGAAACTTCCTGACAGTTAGAACAATTAACCAGTGGAACAACCTGCCTCCAGAAGCGGTAAATGCTCCAACACTGGAAGTTTTTAAGAAGAGACTGGACAGCCATTTGTCCAAAATGGTGTAGGGTTTCTTGCTTGAGCAGGGGGTTGGACTCGATGACCTCCAAGGTCCCTTCCAACTTTATTATTATTATTATTATTATTATTATTATTATTATTATTATTATTATTATTATTATTATTATTATTATTATTATTATTATTATTATCATCATCATCATCATCATCATCATCATCATCATCTTGGGACAGTCACTGTCACTCAGTCCTAGGAAAAAGGCAATGGCAAACCACTTACAAAATCTTGCCAAGAAAACTACAGCGACTTGTTGAATCAGTCATCAAAAGTCAACAATGGCTTGAAGGCAATGTTTACTGAATGTCAACTTTTACTATACTCATATTCTAGCATTGGTTAAAGTATAGTGGAATCATATTTTATCATGCTACTATAAATACTTTTCTATATTTGTTTGTTTGTTTAATATTTATTTATTTATTAAATTTGCTTGGCTCCCATATCACTGCAAGGCAACTTTTCATGTTCTCCTTATTCACTTATAAAAACTGCTCTGATTGCTAAGGAAATCTAAATGTGTTTATGAATTGGAAAAGTGTTTATCACTGTAGAAGAATAATGCTAGTAAGTTGACAAGCTACTGGTGGTTTTCTCTATCCACAGAGGATTATCAAGTGGTGTTTTTTTTTTCTTATCACTCCAGAACATTTTATACATAAGAAAAATCAAAATCAGTAAACAACAGGAATTCAGTTCACCCTTGCACAACCACCACCATTCCACCATTAAGTCTGTAGCTAAGAATTCCTTGTTAACAACCCTCTGGTGTTTCTGTTTCACCAAGGAAACCAAATGAATTGCTTGCAGTGTTGCCTGTTAGCATTGCTATCTTGAACTTTTGAATTTCTAAATACTTCAGAAACAAAGAAAGGAGAAAGCAAACCAATAAACAGAACATAAAAGCTGTTTAGCGGGTACATAACAAAGCAAAATACAGTCATTCATTCAAGGGTTTTCTTTTACATTTCACAAATTAAATTATAAATTGCTTTTCAGCCAATTGAAGTTCTTTGATAAGTGTAAGAAAGCAACTCTTGTCTATAACCAGCTTGAGTGTACATGGGAAGAAAATTCCAGGAAAGAATCAGTTCTGTGTGGACATTCTAAGGCAAAATTATCTTCTTATATAGAGGAAGAAGTGATTGAAGCAGGGTTTTTTTTTTTAACCTCAGTTTGAGAATGAGCAGAGCTGGAGCAAAATGAAAATGTTCCAACAAAATTTATACTTACCCCATTTCTCAATCAATCCATAACAGTTTGTGAAGGTTCTTACTTTTCTTATATACCAGGAAGGCATATATATTATATAACAGTAGAGCTATAATCATATTTTCCAAACATAGTTTGAACTCAGTGAGAAGAACTGTAGAATTGTATTTAAATGGCAACAATTGAATAAAATAGATTTAATCAAAACTATAAATGAGGGACATGAAGAATGCGTATTTATTCATTCATTTATTCCTTCAAATGATTCTGTATATTGTGTTTCCCATTAAGCAGCATATATAGTATTCTCTTGTCCATTTTTCCCTTCTAGAAATAGTCATGTGAGGTGTGTTGAGGAATACAGTGAATCCAATATTAGCCAGCAAGCTTCCTAGGGTAAGATTTTAATCGGGGTATTAAAATCTTTGATGCTGGAACAATATATTTATATCTCTATGGCTAACCTGAAAATATAACAGATTCAATAATTCTTAAAATCCCAAAGGCAATAGAGAATATTTTAAGTTGATTTATTTGGAACATCAAAGAGGAACAGAGAATGTTATGTCAACTCATTGCTAGTTGTTATCCATGTATGAAATAAAACTACATACTGTATGTTGAAGCTTTCTGCCTCTTGAGATACCCTGGGACTAACAACAATGGGGTGTCATGGTATTTATTTGTTTTTTCTTGTTTTTTACATGTTGAAAGAAGCTTTTTTTTGTTATTTTTGACTTTGGTCGCAAGCCTTAGTTCATTTGGAGCCTTAGCTTTCCTCACTTCATCTTTGCAGGCTCAGGCTATTTGCTGATATTCTGCCTTAGTTATGTGCCCCTCTTTCCATTTTTTATACTTGTCCTTTTTATCTTTCAATTTATCAGAGAGTTCTTTATGCAGCCATGCTGGTTTCTTTTGAGAGCTGTTATTTTTCTTCTTTGTTGGTATTGTGCTAGACTGGACTTTTATTATCTCACTTTTCAAAATTTCCCAAGCTTCTTGAGTTGTTTTCCCCTTGAGGATTCTCCTCCACCTTCCTCCTTCTTAACTCAACTACTAAGATTGTAGTTGTCTTATAGATTCATAAAAATTTCATGAATACACTAGCCAATTGCTGCAGTTGTATTTAGATTTATTTTATTCATATTTCATGTTTCTAGACCTCCCACTCTCAAGGATACACTTTGGGCAGTGTATTCTGATTTGCTTGTTCTCTCGTCTGAATGACGGTGATATGCTAGAATGCAAACTATTGCCTTCCCCTATTAATAATTTCTTTTTGTAAATCATAATTTAATTATGATTTAAAAAGAGTAAATGTTAGCTGGTGCCACTGATTTGTAAAATCTGAAATAATTTTAGAAAAAAAATTACAAGAAAGATTATCTTCCTTTTTAAATTGCTGCCTTTTTCATCTAAAACCTAAGGGAACCTAATACCACAGTGCAAGTATAATCGCTACTGAAAATGAAATAAGTGCAATATGTTAAAAAGAGTAATACAGTCAGTAAAAAAGTTCTCTTATCTTACAATGTAAAACAATTCCTGCAATAAAAAAGACTAGATGAATAAAACAGTGAGTTTTCAAGATTTCAAATTTCATAAACAGTATGATTTCCAAATGATACTTCAATTCCTGAATCAGTAGCATGATCCAAGGTGAACGACTGAAATGATATATGGCTAGAATGCTGAAAGTATCCAACATTGAGAATTTTCAGAATCTGATAACATTAAACACTGTTTTGAATTGGACAGCCTCTGCATGATCTCTTCCTCTACAGCTGCCAGAGACATCACTTCTTTGCTGTTTGAAAATCATACATACGGGTACATACATACATACATACATACATACATACACACATACATACATACATACATACAAAGTGCCTTGTATATGTCTATTGTCTGGATCAAGAATTTAAATAGCTAGAATTTACACTAAGAAATTAGGCTGGACTTCTAAAGGTATGCTACTCATAAGTCTGCATTAATTAGGGAAACTGAACTGTTGGTTGACTCCAGGTGTCTACCAGTCTAAAGTTAACATAGAAAATGCAAAAACTACAATACAAAGGCAATTCTTCAGGATGCAGCAAAGTGTAATACAAAAGGTTTCTAGGAAGAATATCTTTGCCCTGACATAAGATTGAACCCTGAACCACTAAATTGGGTGAGTTGGCCCAGGGCAAAAGGTG
>NW_015402441.1:0-3808 GCF_001527695.2 Protobothrops mucrosquamatus
CCTTCCTTCCTTCCTTCCTTCCTTCCTTCCTTCCTTCCTTCCTGAAGGCTTTTAAGAAGAGACAGCCACCTGTCTGAAATGGTACAGGGTCTCCTGCTTGAGCAGGGGGTTGGACTAGATGACTTCCAAGGTCCCTCGCAACTCTGTTATTCCTCCCTCCCTTCGTTCCTTCCTTCCTTCCCTTCCTTCTTTCCTTCCTTCCTTCCCTCCCTCCCTCCCACCTTCCTTCCTTCCTTTCCTTCCTTCCTTCCTTCCTTCCTTCCTTCCTTCCTTCCTTTCCTTCCTTCCTTCCTTTCCTTTCCTTTCCTTTCTTCCTTCCTTCCTTCCTTCCTTCCTGAAGGCTTTTAAGAGGAGACAGCCACCTGTCTGAAATGGTACAGGGTCTCCTGCCTGAGCAGGGGGTTGGACTAGATGACCTCCAAGGACCCTTTCAACTCTCTTATTCTGTTATTCTCAGAAGGCTACAAATTTATTCTGTGAGGCAAAAATCCAGGAAAAGGGTGGCCACAGAAGTCTTACAGGTAGTCCTCCTCTTGCAACAGTTACGCTTAGTGACCATTCAAAATTACAGTGGCACCTAAAAAAAAAGTGACTTATGACCATTTTTCACACGACGGTTGCAGCATCCCTGTGGTCACGTGATCAGAATTCAGACGCTTGGCAACTGACTCATACTTATGACGGCCCAGCGTCCCAAGGTCAGGTGACTCCCTTTTGCGACCTTCTGACCAGCCAAGTCAATGGGGGAAGGCGGATTCGCTTAACGACCGTGTGACTAATTTAAATACCTGCAGTGATTCACTTAACAACCGTGGCAGGAAAGGCCGTAAAACGGAGCAAAACTTACTCCACAAATGTCTCACTTAGCGGCGGACATTTGGGGCTGGATTGTGGTCGTACGTCGAGGACCACCTGTATTTAGAGAGCAGTCGTTAAGCGAATTGTGCCATCATTAAATGAATCCGCCTTTCCCTTCCCCCCCCCCCGACTTTGCTTGGTTGCGAAGGTCGCAAAAGGGGATCACGTGATCCTGGGATGCTGCAACTGTCATAAACATGAGTCCGTGGCCAAGCGTCTGAATTTTGATCACGGGACCGTGGGGATGCTGCGACAGTCGTAAGGGTGAGGACCAGTTGTGAGTCCCTTTTTTTCAGTGTCCTTGGCACTTTGGATGGTCACTAAATGAACCGTTGTAAGTCGAGCAATACCTGAATTGAATTTGAAAGGAAACCACCGGTTTTTTCAACCAGGTAAAATCCGTATTATATGTTTTGTAGCCAGGCATGTTAAGCGAGGCAAAGGGTTAGGGCAGTGATGGCGAACCCTTTAGAGACCGAGTGCCCAAAAACTGGCCCCGCCCCCATGCCACCCTCCTGCCCCGCCCCCACCCCGCCTGCCCACAGGGCCACTCACTGCCTCCAGGGCCCACCGCAGATCGCCCGGGCAGCCCAGCAGCGCCATGGCGGCCACACCCTCTGCCCCTGCCCTGCAGCATCAACTGTGCATGACCTGGAAAATATTTTAGGTCATAAAGAATAGAATAGAATAGAATAGAATAGAATAGAATAGAACAGAACAGAACAGAACAGAACAGAACAGAACAGAACAGAATAGAATATGGAATGCAATGGAATGGAATGGAACGGAACAGAATAGAATAGAATAGAATAGAATAAATATTGAATAGAATAGAATAGAATAGAATAGAATAGAATAGAATAGAATAAGGAATGGAATGGAATAGAATAGAATAGAATAGAATAGAATAGAACAAGGAGTAGGAGTGGGAGGAGTAGGAATAGAATAGAATAGAATAGAATATGGAATGGAACGGAACGGAACAGAACAGAACAGAATAGAATATGGAATGCAATGGAATGGAATGGAACGGAACAGAATAGAATAGAATAGAATAGAATAGAATAGAATAGAATAAATATTGAATAGAATAGAATAGAATAGAATAGAATAGAATAGAATAGAATAGAATAGAATAGAACAAGGAGTAGGAGTGGGAGGAGTAGGAATAGAATAGAATAGAATAGAATATGGAATGGAACGGAACGGAACGGAACAGAACAGAACAGAACAGAACAGAACAGAATAGAATAGAATAGGGAATAGAATAGAACAAGGAGTAGGAGTGGGAGGAGTAGGAATAGAATAGAATAAGGAATGGAATGGAATAGAATAGAATAGAATAGAATAAGGAATGGAATGGAATAGAATAGAATAGAATAGAATAGAATAGAATAGAACAAGGAGTAGGAGTGGGAGGAGTAGGAATAGAATAGAATAGAATAGAATATGGAATGGAACGGAACGGAACGGAACAGAACAGAACAGAACAGAATAGAATAGAATAGGGAATAGAATAGAACAAGGAGTAGGAGTGGGAGGAGTAGGAATAGAATAGAATAGAATAGAATAGAATAGAATAGAATAGAATAGAATAGAATAGAATAGAATAGAATAGAATAGAATAGGGCAGTGGTGGCGAACCTTTTAGAGACCGAGTGCCCAAACTTCAACCCAAAACCCACTTATGCATCGTCGAGTGCCGGGTGGGTGTGGCCCATTGGCTGGGTGTGCCCGCGGTGGTAACGGCAGACTGGGTGGGACTAAAAAGTTCAATCAATCAATTCCAACTTTGCGAGATCTTTTTTTTCCCCGCAAGAAGTTGAAATTGACTGATTGATTGAACCTTATTTTTTGTACACATGCGTGCCATAACTTCGCCACCAATGGGTTAGGGTCTTCAGGGGGGGAAAGACTTGGCCACAGAAGCCGACATCCGAGATACACAATTTTTTTAAAAATGTTTATAACTGCTGTATATCAGCTGGAGTAAACAAAGAAGAAGCTAGAAATGAAATATTTACCTATAACGTTTTAGCCGTTTTTCTGTTTTCCTCCCCGCTTCTTTTTTTAAAAAAATGGATCTTTAAAGAAGAAAATATTATAATTAGAGGCTCGCTGGGCTGGGAGATTTTTTTTAAAAAAATGTAAAATCTTTTTCTTTCTTGTTAAAAAATAATTCGATGCGTTGTGTTTCCTCTGACTAATTTTTCATCCGTGATATACTGAGCTTTACAGTGTTAAGATTCTTTTCTTTTTTCTTTTCCTTTCCTTCCTTTCTTTTTTCCTCCCTTCCACCCTCCCTCTCTCTTTGTTTCTCCTTCCTTGCTGCCTTGCTTCCCTCCTTCTTTCCTCCCTCCCTCTCTCCCTTTCTCTTCCTCCCTCCCTCCCTCCCTCCCTCCCTTCTCTTTCTTTCTTTCTTTCTTTCTTTCTTTCTTTCTCTTTCTTTCTTTTTTCTTTTCTTTCTTTTCTTTTCCTCCTCCTTCCCTCCTTCTCTCCTACTCCTTCCTTCCTGCCTTCCTCTTTCTTTCTTTCTTTCTTTCTTTTTTCTTTCTTTCCTTCCTTTCTCTCTCTCTTTCTTTTTTTCTCCTTCCTTCCTTCCTCCCTCCCTCCCTCCTACTCCTTCCTTCCTTCTTTCTTTCTTTTTCCTTTCTTTCTTTTTCTTTTTTCTTTCCTTTCCTTCTTTCTTTCTTTCCTTCCTTCCTTCCTTTCTCTTTCTTTCTTTTCCTCCTTCCTTCCTTCCTTTTTCTCTTTCTTTCTTTCTTTCTTTCTTTCTTTATCTCATCTTTCTTTTTCTTTCTTCTTTGGCTTTCTCTCTCTCTTTCTTTTTCAACAATCAATTAAAAATGATTAAGAATTTAAAAGAGAGAGAGAGAGAGAGGGAGAAAGTGTGTTGACACCTGTGGGTTCCAAAGCTACTTTGATGACAAAATGTGAGGATTTGGCTTTG
>NW_015402442.1:0-2958 GCF_001527695.2 Protobothrops mucrosquamatus
AAAATTCAGGATCATATCCAAAGTAGAGTGAGAAAGCTAAACACTGATTATGTTATAAGGTGGGCTTGTATGCTACTTATTAATTCTGAGTGACAGGCCAAAATCCCTATTTTCTTTAACAGAATTGCTTACTGAGTAAGATAATTCACACATCAGCAATGTGGCGTGGTGCCAGAAAATTATCCATGTCCTGCGATTATGTTTTGAGCAAAAATGCTTTTGTGAGCATTATTATTATTATTACTCTTATTTTTTGAACTGGGTTAAAAGTAAGACGCAATGACCTAGGAAGGAATGGTCTTGATAAAGGACAAGGTGGGGTTTCTGTACATCAAATGCTTCGTTGCTGAAATTAGAAATGTGTGTGTGTGTGTGTGTGTGTGTGTCAGGGAGGGAGGAGGGATGTGTCACAGTAGTCTTAACACAGAATCTCATTAAAGCAGCTGTCAGTGTTCTTCTATTTTACCATCACCTCCTCAATTCCATAAGATGCAACTGTCATTTTGAGTGAACGTTGTGCCAAAGAGGCATTTACAAATAAATGAAAAATGTCACAACTGATTTTCCTGGTTTTGGAATATGGGATGTCAGCTTTGTCACCAACTGTCTTTGTTACTTCCCTTTTTCAGATTGCTCAGGTGGACATCAGGAAATACTTTTTGATAGTTGTGGACCTTTTCCCCTTGAGTTTTGTGTCTCATCTTTTGCTACTTTTGGGGGTAGTTATTTGAGCCAGCGTCTCTGCAAAGAGACTCCCGTGGTTTGTCTCTCTGTTTTTGTCACCAGGCAAGGAAAAGCAATCGTGATTTTAGCATGACAATTGTTGCTGCAGAATTGTTAGCAAAAAGATGATGATAATTCACAATGGTTTTCTCCCTCCCACTCTCATTTTCAAGCACTTACAAGGATATTGCACAGAGCATCTGCTTGTTTATAGAAGTCATTCGTTTTCTTTCCTGTATAACATTCCAGTTCTTTAAATCTATTTGTTGGTGATTCTTTTAGGGTGCATTTTCCTATCGAAAAAGAAAATGTTCCTGCATGTTTATGTCATTAGAAAATTATGCAGAAGGATGAAGTTGTAGGAAACTGTCTGTGGAACAAAACAATAAACAAATTAAAATATTGTACATTATATATTTATACTGTAGATTCATTTTGTAGAACTGTAGAACTTGATCAGCTCTATCTCCATTAGTGATCCTCAGGCCTGCTGACAAAACTGTGTTTTTAGGGCCTTTCAGAAAAGCAACAGAGTGAGGACCAACTGCACCTCGGCTGGAATGATGTTCATAAAAAAGGGGCCACTACCGAGAAGGCCCTTTTTCATGGTCCCACCAGATGTACATCTCTAATCGACGGGATCTCTAACATGTTCTGCCTTCCCACCTTGATGGGTTGGGTGGATGTAACAGGGGAGAGGTGGTCCTTCAAATATTCTGGCCCCAAGCCACATAGGGATGACTTAAAGATGGCCTGCAGAGCAGTCCCTCTTCTCATTATTCCTTCCCCCTGCCATAAAGCCCTGTGAGGTAGGTCAAGTTGAAGGAGAGTGACTGGCCCAAAGTCAGTTTCATCCATAAGACCTGGATCTCTCCAGTAATAGCTTAATACCTTATATCATGCTGCCTTATTGGTATATGGATTATGATGGTTAGATAGGGTTGTGCAACCCTTCAGATAAAAAGGCAAAAAGAAGTATTTTCCAGTATGGGTGAGACAAATGCTGCTTGCAGTTTCTCAAACCAACATAAGCCTGGGCAAGTTATTATTATTCATTATAGAGCGCTGAATGGCCAAAATCCAGACTTCTGCTCAATGGGAGAAAGCCCTTTGCTGCCATCAGTTGGTCATTCAGATTTTTGCAGATGTGATGGCTCTGCTGTAAGGAGTTTCTGCGTTTGCACTCTTGCACCTCTGAGTAAGACCTCTTTGCGCTTAATTTTGAAACCCTGCCCTGCCCTAATGATTACCCTGTTCATGGGGACTTTGAACAATAACAAGTCAATATAACAATTAAAAACATTTATACAGTCATCAAAACAGAGCAAAGCAAAATGTCCACCATAATTAAATGAGAAAAAAAGATATATGCCAACTTTGTTCAAATATTTGCAGGGCTAAATACACAGAGAGAGAGAGGGGGGGGAGGGAGGGAGAGAGAGAGAGAGAGAGAGAGAGAGAGAGAGAGAGAGAGAGAGAGAGAGAGAGAGAGAGAGAGAGAGAGAGAGAGAGAGAGAGAGAGAGACTACAGTCTACATCCCATCAGATAGAAGAGAACTTTCCTTCCGCTTGGAAAAGAGAGATCCATAGGTATCTTTTCTCCCTAGGAAATCTAAATAACTTTCATGGATCTTGCTGAAAGCAAATCTGAATGCCAGTACAATACCATACAAAATTAATGCTAGGAGAAATAAAGCACAGCTAGTGTTCTTCCTTTCTCAGAGAACAATACATGATGGATATCAATGAAGGAAGCAATTGCTATTTTCAAACATACAATGCAGGAAAGGCATATCCAACTTTTTTTAAAAAAAATAAAATTATATTACAGCAAAACATGACTGTAGGTTGATCTCAACAGATGGGAACATGATAGCAATTGTCTGATCTTGTTCATGCTTGAAAGCTAAATAACATCAGTACTTGATGGACACTCTGGTAGAGCATCAGTTTAGACTTGGAAGCACACACACACACACACACACACACACACACACACACACAAAAGCAGTGGAAAACTGTATTTGCATGGCTGTATGGACTTGTTCATGCAGTCATCAAATGAACTCATGTGGTAAAATAGACTACCTCCTATTTGCAATTTGCAGTCTACAATCTTCTCCCTCAACACTTACTGAATTGGCTGAATTAATCATTCCAGGAAGGGCTGGATAGGGCAAGAAGTTTGTCTTTTTTTTAAAAGACATTATTGTATTGGCATTATTGTAAGCAGGT